>NW_024747729.1:315000-340000 GCF_018991925.1 Homarus americanus | reverse complement strand
GGAGACACAGACAGAGAGACGGGGAGACACAGACAGAGAGACGGGGAAACACAGACAGAGAGATGGGGAGACATAGACAGAGAGATGGGGAGACAGACAGAGAGATGGGGAGACATAGACAGAGAGATGGGGAGACATAGACAGAGAGATGGGGAGACACAGACAGAGAGATGGGAGACACAGACAGAGAGATGGGGAGACACAGACAGAGATGGGGACACAGACAGAGGCAGATGGGGAGACACAGACAGAGAGATGGGGGAGACACAGACAGAGAGATGGGGAGACACAGACAGAGAGATGGGGAGACATAGACAGAGAGATGGGGAGAGCAGACAGAGAGATGGGGGAGACACAGACAGAGAGATGGGGAGACACAGACAGAGAGATGGGGGAG
This sequence comes from Homarus americanus, assembly GCF_018991925.1. Classification (NCBI taxonomy): domain Eukaryota; kingdom Metazoa; phylum Arthropoda; class Malacostraca; order Decapoda; family Nephropidae; genus Homarus; species Homarus americanus. Next base: position 339,603 of record NW_024747729.1, on the reverse strand, counting down.
ACACAGACAGAGAGATGGGGGAGACACAGACAGAGAGATGGGGAGACACAGACAGAGAGATGGGGGAGACACAGACAGAGAGACGGGGAGACACAGACAGAGAGATGGGGAGACACAGACAGAGAGATGGGGAGACACAGACAGAGAGATGGGGAGACACAGACAGAGAGACGGGGAAACACAGACAGAGAGATGGGGAGACATAGACAGAGAGATGGGGAGACACAGACAGAGAGACGGGGAGACATAGACAGAGAGACGGGGAGACATAGACAGAGAGATGGGGAGACACAGACAGAGAGATGGGGAGACACAGACAGAGAGATGGGGTAATTTCGCTCAGGACCTCAGCTACATAAATTACCTCACCCTGTAATGAGAGAAGAAGAGAGTAGACTGTAGAGACTTGTGAGTGCCTTCAGGAGTCACGAGGTTCAGTACAAATGGGGAATTCTGTAGCTTATTGATTGATGGTCACTTACGGGATCACCTGAAGAATCACCACCCCAGTTTATTTCACCTGTCTCCATGTATACAGTAACCTTACCTGAACTCACCTGATCATACAGTCTAATAGAAAAAAAATTAACATTATTAAACTATTATACTTTCGAGTATTATATATCAATAAGGCTTTTGTTTATTTCTGTACTAATTAACATGCATTTATATAAACACTCACCCCAAACAAGTATGTTCACGGAAGCGATCGATGAATTTCAAAATGAACACTGTGACTCCTGTTGTCTCGGTAGTGTTGTCAAAATCCTTCGTCCTTTGTGTCTTATTGTTTAACGCAAAATGGTAAAGATACTTTTTTGGGCAGTGTGTGTATGTCATTGTATTTGTTAACTAGATAAGTCAACTTTTGGTGTGTGATGGGGAATTCCTGTGTGTGTCAGTGTTACGGAGGGTGACGGTAAGACTGGGTGTTGGATCATGTTTGTCGGTCGATATCAGAGTTTAGTGGTGAGAGAGTAAACGTTAGTGGTGAGAGAGTAAACGTTAGTGGTGGTGTTGTTGGCGTGTGTCATGGGAGAGGTAGTTTGTGCGTGTGTGAGACAGACAGACAGACAGATCTTACTATGAGTTAATTGTAGGTTAACTTTATTATGTTAAAATTTAATAACAGAAGTATATATTTATTATGAGTGTGGCTGACTGGATGACACTGACTGACTGACTTTATGAGTGAATGAACTAAGAACTTTTGTTGCTTTTCACGTGAACTTTTTTCATGTATGAACTATTTAAGAAAGAACTTGTTAACTTTATGGACGCTGGCGTGTAAATGTTGTTATTGAGAGAATGTGTGTGTGTGTGTGTGTGTGTGTGTGTGTGTGTGTGTGTGTTTGCTGCTGGTAGTTGAGAGAGGAGAGGAAGCGAGGCTGTGGTGTGAGGCAGACACGTCCTCCCTCCCGTTATGTGGCTACAGGAGGCAGGCGAGGACACACACACACACACACACACACACACACACACACACACACACACATATTCGAAACGTTAAACTGATCCTATATAGAAATATTTACAAACTGTGAAATATTAAGCGAAACAAATTGAATCCAAGTTAAAGTTTGGTCTCATTATGAAATTAAATGTAGTTTTAAACATAATATATTTTAACCAGATATTTTTTTATAGTAATTGTTCCGGTGCTTGACTGCCATCATCCCGTGCTTGACTACCATCACCCCGTGCATGAATACCATCATCCCGTGCTTGGGACTACCATCACCCCATGCTTGACTACCATCACCCCGTGCTTGACTACCATCACCCCCTGTGCTTGACTACCATCATCCCGTGCTTGACTACCATCATCCCGTGCTTGACTACCATAACCCCATACACTACCATCACCCCTTGCTTGACTAACATCAACATACTTCACTACCATCACCCCGTGCTTGATACCATCACCACCGTGCTTGACTACCACCCCATACCTCACTACCATCACCCCGTGCTTGACTACCATCACCCCATACTTCACTACCATCACCCCGTGCTTGACTACCATCACCCCTGCATGAATACCATCACCCCATACTTCACTACCATCACCCCTGCTTGACTACCATCTCCCGTGCTTGACTACCATCACCCCTTGCTTGACTACCATCACCCTTGACTACCACTATACTTCACTACCATCACCCCGTGCTTGACTACCATCACCCCGTGCTTGACTACCATCATCCCGTGTTTGACTACCATCATCCCGTGCTTGACTACCATCACCCCATACTATCTGCTTGACTACCATCACCCCATACTACCATCACCCTGTGCTTGACTACCATCACCCCGTGCTTGACTACCATCACCCCATACTTCACTACCATCACCCCTGTGCTTGACTACCACCATCACCCCGTGCTTGACTACCATCACCCCGTGACTACCATCACCACGTGCTTGACTACTATCATCATATCACTACATCACCCCGTGCTTGACTACTACCATCACCCGTGCTTGACTACCATCACCACCCATCACTTCACTACCATCACCCCGTGCTTGACTACCATCACCCCGTGCTTGACTACCATCACCCCATACTTCACTACCATCACCCCGTGCTACCATCACCCCTTGTGCTTGACTACCATCACTTGACTACCACCCACCATCCCCGTGCTTGACATCACCCGTGCTTGACTACCATCATTTGACTACCATCATCCTGTGCTTGACTACCATCACCCCATACTTCACTACCATCACCCCTTGCTTGACTACCATCTCATACTCCTACCATCACCCCGTGCTTGACTACCATCACCCCGTGCTTGACTACCATCACCCCATACTTCACTACCATCACCCCTGTGCTTGACTACCATCACCCCGTGCTTGACTACCATCATCCTGTGCATGACCATCACCCCATATCACTACCCATACTTGCTTGACTACCATCACCCCGTGAATACCATCACATTCACTACCATCACCCCTGCTTGACTACCATCACTCCATCACTCCATGCTTGACTACCATCACCCCCTTTCACCATCACCCCGTGTTGACTACCATCACCTCTGCTTGCAATACATATCTCATTTACCGGTCGCTGAGGGCCCCATGTAGGGAAGTCATTCTCAACACAAGTGCTGTACTAACTCTTATTCATTCGTCATGCCGCCGGTCCTCCCTCCCAGCCCTCGGTCTCATGAATGCGGTCATCATCCTCTAACCCAAAATCAATTGGTCTTAACCCTCTCAACCTAACCTAACCCTCTCCAACAACCTAAAAAAAGCTGGCCCCGCCCATCACGTCCAGGTTTCAATAGCTCGGCATACCGGCACGCTACACGGGCTGGGGGTGGGGGAGGAGGTTGGGATGAGGGGAGGATGGTTGGGGTAAGGGGAGGAGGCTGAGATGAGGGGAGGATGGTTGGGGGTAAGGGGAGGAGGCTGGGATGAGGGGAGGATGGATGAGATGAGGGTGGAGGATGGAGGATGACTTGGGATTAGGGGAGGAAGAGGCTGGGCTAAGGGTTGGAGGATGGCTGGGGGGTAGGGGGGAGGAGGAGAAATGGAAGGGGAATGTGAATTGGCGAAAGACGGAAGCAATAGGGTGAGGGATAGATGGATAAGAAGGAAGGGGGAAATGGGTAAGTTAGGGGAAACAGTAAAGAGGGGCATGGTAGGGAAGGATGAATGGGGAAAGAGAGGAAAAGAAGGAATTGAGAAATTGCTTTTAATAGGATAGGGAGAGGAGGGAAGGATAGAGATAACGTGGGTGAAGGAGGAAATAGGTAATTGGGATGTAGGTAGAACGGGTTGAGAGAGAGAGAGAAAGAGAGAGGGGGGTAAAAGGGGGAGGGGTGACGTAGGGTGGTGGTGGGAGAGGTGAGATGATTGAGGGGAAGGGTGAAAAATGTGGAGCTTGATGAGGATGCTTGGGGTGTGTAGGGGAGGGGTGGGGTGAGGGGGTCAAGGGGGAGGGGGTCAAGAGGGGTGAGGATAATGGGAGGTGAGGTGAGATTTAAGGGTTAAAGACTGAGAATGAGGGAGGGGGGGGAGGAGAAGGTCAATGTTGCTTGAAGTGGATACTGTGGGTAGAGGTGAAGGGAGGAGATATGGTGTGGATGTGGATGTATCGTGTGGATAATAGAGGCTAAATGTGGAGTAGGACAGTGTGGGCTGATGAATGTGGGTTATCACTTGTATGGGCGCTGGTTGACAAGTGGGCGTGGGCGGGCTGGCGAGGTGCGGAGTTACCTGAGTTCACAGACAAAACAGTAGAGGGTGGTGCGGGTGGGTGGGTGAGTGGGTGGGACTCGTTAAGGGAAACTTGTGTCGTTGGGTGGAGTGGCGCGGTTGTGGGCGGAGGCAGACGATAATAGTGGGTGTCTATCTGGTCAGGTATGGGCGTGAGGGGGCTGTCGTGTTGCGGGCGTGGCTAAGGGAGTTCATGGGCAGGCAGGGATGGAGGATAGGGCGGGTGGGGGGCTGTGTAGAGACCAACAATAGGCTCAGGGGAATCAGGTTTTCAACTCCACCAGTATTGAGAGAAAGAGAGAGAGAGAGAGTGTGATTGTGTTGATGTAGATCGGCTTATTGGTGAGGAGGAAAGGTGGGGGGGGGACAGGTAGGTTAGTCTTGTGGTGAGTAGTAGGAGGAGGGAGGGAGGGAGGGACACAGGTAAGATAGTCTTCATGTAAGGAGGGAGGAGGAGGAGGGGGGGGAGAAGCTTGAGAGGTAGCATCATGAGAGGATAATTTAGGTGGAGGTCAAAGGTGGAATTATTGAGGTAATATCTAACTGAGAGAGAAGTGAAGGTGTAAGGTTCTGTTGTGATGATATTATTATTATTATTATTATTATTATTATTATTATTATTATTATTATTATTATTATTATTATTATTATTATTATTGTTGTTGTTGTTGTTGTTGTTGTTGTTGTTGTTGTTGACTGTACACGCTAGTAAATATTGCACCATGTTAAATATCGTCTTATATCTTCAATTTATTTTCCGTGTATTTATCTGACGGTTAAACAGACACCTGGCTATAAATGTCAAAAGGTCAAGTTATTACGAAGAAACTGAATACATAAATAAATACGCCTATCAGGATGAAGGGCCGTAATTCCGGGTTAGTTAGTGTATGTATTGTGGTGCAGGTGGCGGCTGTGGGGTATTAATTGTGGGCATTGTGGCACGGGGCACTTCCTGGCCTATAGTGAGAGACTACACCTTCATCACTCACCTGTAGGTAAGGGGGGGGCAGGAGATAATGTTGTTGTACACATCTGACCACCTATCAAGACATAACGCTCGTAAAGGGAGAGATTTATTGCTCTCTCTCTCTCTCTCTCTCTCTCTCTCGTGGCGTCATTCGTCACTGTGTCGTGTGTGTGGTAACAGTCGTCACGTCGCCTCTATGCCCAGGCTGGCAGACTGACAGCCGCTATTCATAGGACATTAGACGAGTTCGCGGCTGTCAGGCCAACTCTTTCACAGGAACCAGGACGTCTTTCACTGGCTGCCTCTCATAGTCTCACAGGGACCAGGATCTCTCTCACTGGCTGCCTCTCATAGTCTCACAGGGACCAGGATCTCTCTCACTGGTTGCCTCTCATAGTCTCACAGGGACCAGGATCTCTCTCACTGGCTGCCTCTCATAGTCTCACAGGGACCAGGATCCCTTGTACCTGGTGGTGTGTTTACCGGACGTTCCAGTCATTGTGTTATTGCCACCTTGACCTGTGTACCAGAGGTCATTAGTGAGGAGGGAAGGTGTACAGAACCCTCCCTCCCTTTTTTTTCTATCCCTCCCTCCCTTTTTTTTCTATCCCTCCCTCCCTTTTCTCTCCCTCACTCTATCTTTCCCTCCCTCTCTTATTCTCTCTCACTCCCCCTTTCTCTCCCTCCTTCCCGTTCTCTAACCCTCCCTCCATCCATCCTGTCCCCCCCCCCTCTTCCTATGGTTATACTACCATACATACATACACACACGATGTACAAAATGTATGTATGTATTTATGTGTGTATGTATGTATGTATGGTGTGTACATATAGTCTCTGTATTCTTGCTTGAGAGTGTATACAGTATTCCCTTTGATGGTATAGTAGACACTTGTATATTTCAACACGCGTCACTCACTACTACAGTCTCAAAGGCTTTCGTGCGCCATTTTTTGTTTGATTTTGTTTTTATCGTTATTGGAGATACAACACAACACGACACAACACAACACAACACGACACGACACGACACGACACAACTCACAACACGACACAACACAACACAACATCACAACGACACAACCTACACACGACAACACAACACGACACGACACGACACGACACGACACGACATAACCCACAACAGACACAACACAACACAACACGACACGACACGACACGACACGACACAACTCACAACACGACACAACACACACCCTGAATTGACTCTCTTATAAGTAAATATATTCTTTTACACCACATCAAACATTAAGAATTGACGACCCCAAACCCTCTACCTGGCGGCACCTCCCACACACCTTTACCTGTATATAGTGACCCACCTCACCTATAGGGGTTATTTCCTCTCTTATGCACTTTATTGTGGGCGTGACTGAAAGGTTAAATATGCAAATGAGGAGTAATATTATAGATCTTTATTGTTCTCTATGACAACTTGAGGTTTTATGCCGTTTATGAGGATTATTTAGTAGTTCATTGTTTTTGGGGTGGGGAGTGGGTGGGTGGGGTGGGGAGTTAGTTATGGAGAGGGTGGGTTATAGGGTGAGTGGGATGGCTAGGTTTTGGGCGGGTGGGGAGTGAGTTATGGGGTGGGTTGGTTATGGGGAGGGTGGGTCATGACGTGGGTGGGTCATGACTTGGGTTGGTCATAAGGTGGGTGGGATCACAGGTCAAAGGTCAAAGTTTCAGAAATACATATCCTTAGTTTATGCATAATATACTCCAGGTGATTAATTAAAGGTAACACATTTACCTGTAGAGTTTCTGGTTGTCGTGTGGTAATTAGTATCACATACCTGTACCATACCTGTACCCTTAGGAGACGTCAGTGATTAGTTGGAGTCAAGGTTTACAGAAGATCTTAACTAGGGTGTCAGTGTTTAGTGGTTTAAGATGCTGTTAGTCATTAACGGACCTTAGTTCATAATTGTTGTTGTTGTTTTGTTGTTGTTTTTGTTTGTTTTATTTTTTGTTTTTGTTGCTGTTTTTTGTTGTGGTTGTTTCAGGACATTTTAGTTCCACTGTTGGTTCAGCAAATACACGTCAAATTTATTCCAGGAAATTTCAGTTCTACTTGGCGAAATGACAAAATTGTTGTAACCTAACCTAACCTAACCTAACCTTGACCCATTACTTAAAGTCACCAGGTGTCTTCTTTTACCTGAGATAAAGGAACCGGTAAAACTTGTCATGATTGGCACGTTATGTATCTGACCACAGGTGGGGGGGGGTCATCACACGGGTCCAGTCTATTACTCCAGTGAGCGAGATGGGGGGATGGTGGTGGGGGGTGATGGTGGTGGGGGAGAGGGCCACAGGAGGGGGAGGAAGGGATGCAGGGTGGACAGGGGAAGGGTGGTGGAGGATGAGGTGATAGTGGGGGAGGGTAGGAGAGGGGTGATGGTTGGGGAGGTGTTAATGATATTGCCTAGCTAACGGCTCCAGTTTACGAAGGGTTTAAGCTAAACCAGTTTTATTGTATTAAGCAGTCGAGATTAAACACACACACACACACACACACACACACCCACCACACACACACACACACACACACACACACACACACACACCGTCAAACGAGATTCATCTATCACCCCCCGCCCCACCCCAAAAAAAACATCAAACATAAACAAATGATCCGAAACCCGTGTCACCGAATCCGACTCCAAAACATTTAAGGAATCCGAACCTTCTTGTATCCCAGCATCACGAGGTGTTTATATCCTAACCTGATCTTGTTTACCTAGTCACTTATACTCCTCCTGCCTTATTCTACTACCTGTATGGAGGAGGAGGAGGGGAAGAAAGAGGAGGAGGAGGAGGAGGAGGAGGGGAAGAAAGAGGGGGAGGAGAAGGAAGGGAAGGGAAAAAGAAGGAAGAGGAAAAGGAGGGAAAGAAAGAGGAGGAAGAAGAAAGAGGAGGAGGAAGAAGAAAGAGGAGGAGGAAGAAGAAAGAGGAGGAGGAAGAAGAAAGAGGAAGAAGTGGAGGAAGACTCAGCTGTGGCGGTAAAATGATACCTAAAAAATAAAAAGTTTACGAGTCATGTTGAAGGTTAGGTTAGGTTAGGTTAGAAGGGACAGTGGGTGATATATATACAGGTGAAGCAGCCTTGTATGGGAGTGGTAATGTAGGGAGTATCTCGGGTCAGCCATATAGAGTAACTGTGTGTGTGTGTGGGGGGGTGTGGGTGGGTGTGTGTGTGTGGGTGTGTGTGTGTGGGTGTGGGGTGTGTGTGGGTGTGGTGTGTGTGTGTGTGTGTGTGTGTGTGTGTGTGTGTGTGTGTGTGTGTAAGAAGAAGTTTGATGATGCGAGATGTGATGATGGTATAGGCTGATGATGATGAGAATCTCTCACACACAAGAAGGTGACACAGAGCACAATATTGCAGTGGTTGGGGATGGGGACCCGTGTTCCATTTCATGCCTCAGCGCCCCTGTCGGAGTCATTTAGACACCGAAAATAGGACGAGGTCGTTCTATAATTGGACTGAGTGATGAGGTAGGGGGAAACTTAAGGGAAAACTTAGGGGGAACATAGGGGGAAACTTAGGGGCATACTTAGGGGCAAACTTAGGGGCAAATATAGGGGGAATCTATTCATTATGGTCTGCTGTCTTGGTGTTTTCCCCTCTCAGATGTGATGCATTTTCCAATTAACTGTTTTTTGGGTAGTTTAGATAGACCAATTGCTGCCCTTGCTTACCTGACTGATAGTATTTTGTCCAGTTTATGTTATTTTTCATACTTTGTAACGAGTGATATTCTGTCTCTTTTTCTTCAGAGTAACTAACCGGTTAATGGGCCCTAGTACCAATAGACCCCAGCTTAACCTAAAAAATGCCATTAGGATTGCGGCCCATGAAGACTAGAGGCCCATAAGGACTCTTTGGGTTAGGTTAAGGAGAGGCCCATTTGATAAGTCACTCTCAGAATCAAAGTGTGTCTTGAAGCTCGTTGGAAGAAGTCACTTAAGTGTCTAGTTCAAGATCTTTTTGTCAATATTTATGCTCTATTGTTGTTGTCTGTTGATGACGTTCCCTCCAGCCCTTCCAATACCAAACGTTCTTATTATGATGGCAATACGTTGCAAAAACATGCGTTCTGACTCACGCTCCAATGCTCACGCTCATTCATTCCCCCGCCCCTCAGTAGATGGCTTAAATATTAAAGTTCACATACTCTTAAGTTCATCTGTATTACCTCACAAGTTCTTATTCTACTTTACAATAGCCACGATCTCCCCTTCCTCTGCCTCCTTCCCCCCTCCCCCTCTCCCCCCCCCTCCACCTTCCCTACCACCCCCCCTTAAGGGTGTATTTTGTCTTTGCTTTAATTAATTACTTAGGACAGATAGTTACACAAATAATGAGGTAGAAATTAACGCTTGAATGTCTTATAATTGAGGGTGATTTATTATAGGAAAATTGCATTGTGATCGTGTGTGTGTGCGTGTGTGTGTGTGTGTGTGTGTGTGTGTGTGTGTGTGCGTGTGTGTGTGTGGTATATCATGATAATACTGCCTGCACATGTAATTGGTTTTCACCAACCCTGGGGGTCGTGTGGGAGGCAGGGTCGACCGACATTTACATCCGGGCCTGGAGGTGTAGTAGGCAGGCAGGCAGGCAGAAGAGACAACATCAGCTACTGCCCCAAACTTCTCTCCTGGGTGAGATGAACGGATGCTGAAATTCGCCGCCTTATACCCTTCTGTTATCACCCAACCGAGTTTCACCAGTCGGCGTCGGTCTATATATTACAGGTGATCTGCATGGCGGTGCTGACTGGCTTGGTCTCTGACTGACCTCAAAGGTAAGAGGGACGGGGTAAAGGGGGGGGAGGAGGTGGGTCTGAGGTCCTGAAGCGGCGGACATGACTCGGGATATAAGTGGAAGGCTGGCATTGTATACGGATGTTGCCCCTCGACGACGTTCCCCATGGTAACTCTCCTGTGGTCATTATCAGGAGGGTAATAAGCACATACACACACACACACACACACACACACACACACACACACACACACACACACACACACACACACACACACAGGAAGAACTATTTAATCTGATACATTCTTCATGATGTAGGTTGATAGTTACACCTAAAGCAGAAGAGTGATGAAGGATAATGTCAAGAGTCAGTCTGGCTTGTCTTACTGAACATGGAATCCGTAAACTTCAATAAGAAAAAACATGGTATTGAAACCTGATCAGTGAACCTTCTCATAAACCTCCGCTGACAACAGTTTACTGGAAAGACTTTATCATCACTTGGCAAGGTTAAGATGTATATTAAATTACTAAAGGAGGAAAATTGTAATGTATTTAAGGGATTAATTAGCCTCTGGTGGTTGGATTAATTACTCAGGTGTCTCTTATGAAACGGTGATTAGGTGAAGAAAGGTGATGTCAGGTGAAGGTCATTTCCACCTGCCTTTACCACCTCATCAGTATTCCCCTTCCTTCTCCAACACAATAACACACTCTGGCGAAATGCAGGCGGCCGATTGCTTGTGTAATTACCTCTGTGCATAGTTAAGGCCTCGACGTGATTAACTAACGGTGTGGTCTGTGCCTGTACACTTGCCCTCACGGTCCGTCATTCCTGGAATTTGACGCTTCGTGGAAAATGTTGCTGGTCGCTTATTAACCGTGAGATTAAACGCGATTTCAAATTCACACCTTTATCCCGGTACAGTAATGACTACAGTGTATCCCGGTACAGTAGTATAGATACAGTGATGACTACAGTGTATCCCGGTACAGTAGTATAGGTGCAGTGATGACTACAGTGTATCCCGGTACAGTAGTATAGGTACAGCGATGACTACAGTGTATCCCGGTACATTAGTATAGGCAATATGATGACTAGTGTCTCAGTACAGTAGTATACTGTAGGTAATAAGGAGCACGTAATGTATCCTGTGGTTAGTAGTATAGGTACAGTGATGACTACAGTGTATCCCGGTACAGTAGTATAGGTACAGTGATGACTACAGTGTATCCCGGTACAGTAGTAGGTACAGTGATGACCTATTTATTCCTGAACAAGATATCAATGCTTTAATCAGAGACATAAACTACCCCCAGCTCTTATCATACAAACCTACACACAACACAGTAATTTCCTCTACAGTATAATTGATCACTAACCATCGTTCTGTAACAACCAATTATTTTTATAGGTTAAATTTCCCACGTCGTAGTCTCGCTGTTCTCAACCCTCCTGACCTTTCCTGACCTCTTGACTATGTTATTAAGTATATTATTTACCTGTGTTATGTTTCCTCAGTATCAGGTGACTATCTGAGGTAGAGACGTGTTCTTGGAGCCTCTGGCGTGGGTGGGTGGGTGGATGGGTGTCGGGGAGGGTGACCTAGTTAGTTGCTTCACAGGTGTTGAGGGGTGCCTGGTTATCTCACGCTTGTCCTTTGTTTTCTCTTCCTCCTCCTCCTCCTCCTCCTCCTCCTCTTCCTCCTCTTCTTCTTCTTCCTCCTGCTCATCCTCTTCTTCTTCTTCTTCTTCCTCCTCCTCCTGCTGTGTGTGTGTGTGTGTGTGTGTGTGTGATGTTGTCATTCGTGGTGGTATTGACATTGATTTAGTGTTGGCAGTGGTAAGATGAGGGCAGTGACAAGGTATCGACAGTGAAATGACATTGGCAGTGACAGGTAGTTGGTAGCAGTGTGGTAGATGGCAGAGGTGAGGTGTTGGCAGAGGTGAGGTGTTGGCAGAGGTGTGGTGTTGGCAGAGGTGTGGTGTTGGCAGAGGTGTGGTGTTGGCAGAGGTGAGGTGTTGGCAGAGGTGTGGTGTTGGCAGAGGTGTGGTGTTTGGCAACGGTGTGGTGTTGGCAGAGGTGTGGTTGGCAGAGGTGTGGTGTTGGCAGAGGTGTGTGGCAGAGGTGTGGTGTTGGCAGAGGTGTGGTGTTGGCAGAGGTGTGGTGTTGGCAGAGGTGTGGTGTTGGCAGAGGTGTAGTGTTGAGGTGTGGTGTTGGCAGAGGTGTGGTGTTGGCAGAGGTGTGGTGTTGGCAGAGGTGTGGTGTTGTTAGAGGTGTGGTGTTGGCAGAGGTGTGGTGTTGTTAGAGGTGTGGTGTTGGCAGAGTGTGGTGTTGGCAGAGGTGTGGTGTTGGCAGAGGAGTGGTGTTGGCAGAGGTGTGGTGTTGCCAGAGGTGTGGTGTTGGCAGAGGTGTGGCGTTGGCAGAGGTGTGGTGTTGGCAGAGGTGTGGTGTTGGCAGAGATGTGGTGTTGTCAGAGGTGTGGTGTTGGCAGTGACGTAATGGTCTAATGAGGTAACGCGAACAGCTTAGATTTTGACAAGTGATGAAAAGTGAAAGGAAGAAAAATAGTAAGTGTGTGACGGGGACTGAGGTAGTGGCGGTGGTGGTGGTGGCAAGAAGGCTGGTAGGTGATGGTGATGGCAGGTGGTGGTGGTGGCGGCAGGTGGTGGTGGTAGGAGGAGATGGTGGTGGTAGTGGTGGCAGGGGTGAGTGGTGGTGGTGGTGGTGGTAGGGGTGAGATGGTGGTGGTGGTGGTGGTGGTGGTGGTGGTGGTGGCAGGGGTGAGTGGTGGTGGTGGTGGTGGTGGTGGTGGCAGGTGAGATGGTGGTGGTGGTGGTGGTGGCAGGGGTGAGTGGTGGTGGTGGTGGTGGTGGTGGGGTGAGATGGTGGTGGTGGTGGTGGTGGTGGCAGGGGTGGTGGTGGTGGTGGTGGTGGTGGTGGCAGGGGTGAGATGGTGGTGGTGGCAGGGGTGAGATGGTGGTGGTGGCAGGGGTGAGATGGTGGTGGTGGTGGTGGTGGCAGGGGTGAGTGGTGGGTGGTGGTGGTGGCAGGGGTGGTGGTGGGTGGGGGTTGGTGTAGTAGGTGTGAGATGGTAGTGATGATGGTGGTGGCAGGGGTGAGTGGTGGTGGTGGCAGGGGTGACATGGTGGTGGTGATGGTGGTGGCAGGGGTGAGTGGTGGTGGTAGTGATGGTGGCAAGTGGTGGTAGTGGTGCACGCATCTCCCCGCCACCACTGACCACACCCTGTTTTATGATGGTCGCTACTGACATTATGGCGGACCTCTGCTGGCCCTAACTCCTGCCTCTCTCACCAGGTGTTGACAGCTGGTGGTGCAGGTGTTGACAGCTGGTGGTGCAGGTATTGACGGGTGGTGGTGGGCAGGAATTGACAGCTAGTGGTGCAGGCGTTGTGATCTTGTAGGTGTAAATACGTGTTCTTTCAGGTATTTGTGACTGGGTGGTGTTATCAGGTGAGCCAGGTGTTGAGAAGCTCACTTCCCCAGTGTGGGCGGTGGAGTGGTCGACCCTGTAGTTAATTATGGCTCTATAAACACAATATTCTTTCTCTCATAATGGACGAATTGATTTGATTATCATGCTAAATACTTTAACACACACACACACACACACACACACACACACACACACACACACACACCAACCTCTCCAGACTTATGATGGCCGGCAGATACCAAACATTACCCTGGTGGCCGTGTTTTGAAGTGTTGGTGGATGATTATGGTGATTTTAATAGGGTAGGGGGTGGGTGATGGTGGATGAGGTGGTGTAGGGTGGATCACTAGCTAAGTAGTGAGGGAGGGAGTTGGATGATGGTGGATGAGGTGGGGTGGATGGTGGATGATGGTGTCTGGAGTGTGGTTGACTCACCCTCGTTGAGGAGTTGATGATGACGTAATCATTCCTGCCGTGCCTGACTCAAGCAAGTAATTCATTGCTTGATCGGTCACCATCACCTCCTCCTCCTCCTCCTCCTCCTCCTCCTCCTCCTCCTTCTCTGCTTTTTCTGCTTCATTCCTTTTCTGCTTTTTCTTCTTCCTTGTTCTCCTCCTCTTCTCCTACTTCTTCCTCTTTCGCTTCTTTTCTTTTTCTTCCTCCTCCTCTCTTCCATGCTCTTCTCTTGGTTTTCTGCCTCTTCCGTCTTCTCTTCCTCCTCATCTACCTCAATCTCCTCCCCCCCCTCTTCTTCTTCCCTCCTCTTCTACTACTTTCTCTTCCTTCTCTTCCCCTGATTGGCTTGTGGAGGTCAAAGTTCAAAGGTCAAGAAACTAGTTACTGAAAACTAAAAAAAACCCAAATACAAAATATTTCAACATTGGATGAATGAATAAAGATCGAATCAGTGTGTGTGTGTGTGTGTGTGTGTGTGTGTGTGTGTGTGTGTGTGTGTGTGTGTGTGTGTGTGTGTGTGTGTGTGTGTGTGTGTGTGTAAGTAACGTTATCTGTCTGTCAGCTGAGAGATAAAAACGTTGCCTCCTGGTTGTGGGAACGTTGCCTAACTGTCCCTGGTGATGGTAGAAACGTTTATCGTCATTGTCGGCTGTTGCTGGACCACACTTTTCCCCGGACACAAACGAAGCGAAACAATTTGCAGCCTGTTGCACGCCTCCCTGCAGCACGCCTCCCTGCAGCACCAAGAGTCTGTGGTTTGTTGCATGACTGACGTGTGGGGGAGGAAGGGAGGGAGGGAGTGTAAAAGTAACGGAGGGAGGAAGTGACATGAGTGGGAGAAGGGAGAAGAAAGGAAGGGAGAGATAAGAGGGGGTAGGTAAAGGAGAGAGAGATAAAACAAGAGGAAAGGAGGTGAAGGAAAAGGTGAAAGAAAGGTGTGAGAGAAACTGATGATTGAGGAGAAGAAACAGAAGCGATTGACTGATGATACAAGAAGCCGGAATTAATATAGTGACGTGTGCATATCTCCGGGTTACACTCTGCAGGGCTGGTGATTCACGGGGGGAGGGGGGCTGTTGACCTCTGACCTCACACTCCAGGAGGCGGGGGAGGAATGAGCTAGGCAGGACAGGGGTGTTGACTTCCTAGGAGGTGTATGGTGGGGTGGGAAGGAAGGTGTAGGGGGCGGGCTTCTCTTGGAGGGAGTATGAGGTGGGGGGGAGTAGATGAGGTAGAGGTAGAGGGGGGTTAGTTGAGGGTAGTGGCCAGGGGCTTCATAAATCCCAGCAGTGTCCGGGCCAAGACCTCTCACGTAGCCGATGGCCACCTACTTGAGGTGGGGAGGTGGTGAGGTGGAGGTGGTGGGAGGCAGTGAGGTGGAGGTAGTGAGGAGGGGCAGTGAGGTGGAGGGTAGTGAGGAGGGGGCAGTGAGGTGGAGGGGGTGGTGGGGAGGGCGACAGGGTGGGAGGTGGTGAGGAGGGTGAGTGGGGAGGAGTAGGGAGGGTGAGTGAGGTGTGGGGGTAGTGAGGAGGGGTAGGGAGGGGGGTAGTGATGAGTGTGATGAAGTGTGTTTGTTATTTATGGTCAAGTACTGAACCTCCATCAATAAATATTACCTGAGAAACATTTTGTATTCTTTATCGTTAATAACACAAGAGTGGAAAATGGCCGTGAAATGGTGATGGTGATGATGATGATGGCGGTGATGATGATAATAATGATGATGATGATGATGATGATAATGATATAATTCATTTTCAATTACAACTAATACATATTACCATGATACAAGCACTTAGTTCGACCGTCACTAAAAACCTCACCTCACCTCACCTCACCTGGCTCTAACTACGACTTTAAGTAATTAGTGTGGCTGACAGGTATGGATAATGGGGTGAGGAAGGCGGCAGTAACACGCTATCCTGTTTAAGCCCTTCTGTACGGCCACCGTCAGCACCTGCAGGAGAGTAATTAACAGGTGGTCAGGGACTTGGTTCCATGTAGCCATCAAGACCTCACCTTCAGGAGTACATGGGTGTGTGTAGGTGTGTATTGAGTGTTCATGGGTGTGTGTAGGTGTTCCTGAGTGTTCATGGGTGTGTGTAGGTGTTCCTGAGTGCTCGTAAGCGGAAGTAGGAGGCGGCGGCGGCATCCTACAAGGGGCAGGGGCAACAGGAGTATCTATATACCACTGGTTATCTCTGTTATCGTGGTGATGCGAAGACCAGGCGGGGCACACACACACACACACACACACACACACACACACACACACACACACACACACACACACGTCCCTCCCGGCCATCATAGTGGTAATCAACACCTCGCGATAAGGCTCCTCCACCCACCTTTTTTAACCGTAATCTCGACCATGATGAAGGAAGGACATACATCACTCCTCATGTTAGCTTCTACCAGATGCTTTAAGCTACTCTTTTTTGTCTTTATTTATTTATCCACATATTTTTTTTTCCTCGAGGTTACTGAGATACGGGACAGTCGTGACGGATGGTGCATGTGGCGGTGATAAGGGGGTGATGGCGATACTTTGATGGAGCTGGAGGTGATGCACAGTGTAGGTGGTGGTGAGTGGTGGTGGTGAGACGGATTTGGCGTGAAGTGGTGGTGGTGAGAGGGCAAGGTAGTAGTAGTGTGTGTGTGTGTGTGTGTGTCCTCGCTCAAAAAAAACCACAGGTGAGTAATGACCACCTGAGCCACCTGCAGTACCTGATCACCTGCCATTAAGAGTAACTACAGTCCTGTCACAGCCTCACCGTCATTAGTGAAAGGCTAATCGTTGTGATAATGCAGGTCCCTTGTACACAGTCTTCTGGGTGACACAGTAGCAGAGTTGAGGGAGGGGGTGGTGATGATAGTGGCGGCAGGAGGGAGGAAGAGGAGGAGGTAAGACGGATGGAAGTAGGTAGGTAGGAAGGAGGAGGAGGAGGAGGTAAGAAGAAGGGTAGTAGGTGGTGATAGCAGGAGGGAGGGAGGAGAAGATAGGAGGGAGGAAGATAAGTTAAGAGGAAAAGGTAAGAGGGAGGGAGGAGGAAAAGGTAGGAGGGAGATAGTACAGCACCTCACCCCACCCCCCACCCCAGGGCGTGTTACAGCCGCTTGTGTTGTAGGGGATACAAATTGCGCTACATTTCTTAAATTAACAGATTACAGAGGAAGCGTCAGATAGCGAGGGAGAGTATACACATTACAGCGCTTGTGTTGACTGTATCTTATGTTATCTTGTATCCTTGAGCTACAGAGAGGAGCCAGCAGCGGGCTACTGACGGTGTTGTGGTGTTGGGTGGGCCAGCAGCGGGCTACTGACGGTGTTGTGGTGGGCCAGCAGCAGAGCTCCCTGACGGTGATGTTATTGGTGTTGGGTGGGCTAGCAGCGGGCTCCTGACGGTGTTGTGGTGTTGGGTGGACTAGCAGCGGGCTCCTGACGGTGTTGTGGTGTTGGGTGGACCAGCAGCGGGCTCCTGACGGTGTTGTGGTGTTGGGTGTCGTCTGTTGTACAGATGGGTGAAGTTCATGATATGAATTAATAGATTTATACCTAAAGACACATCACAAGGTCACAGGATTTGGTTTTATCAAGTGTTGTGATTGGTCAAGGTTTTTGTTTATCTCAATCTGTCGTGTGATTGGTCAGGATATCGTGAATCGTCATGCCTCTACCTCGCGTATGTGTGTGTGACCATGTATTTACATTAATTAGCGAGGCTAATAGTTCCCGTCTAGTAGTGACTTAGTGGACAGTAGCAATTAGCGGTGGTGGCTAGTGAGGGTGTGAGAGTAAGTGGACCATGTCGTGAGGTACAGGTAATGCATGTGAGAGCTGACGTGAGACTGACTGCTAGGGGATGGCGTGAGATAACCAGGTGAGAGATAATATACATCAACGTTGGCGTGAGATAGAGAGGTGAGAGATAATGGTGGCTGCTAGTACTGACGTGAGACTTGGGGGAGGGTGGCGTGAGATAACCAGGTGAGAGGTAATGCACGCCAGCAGCAACAGGTGAGGTACTGCCCATCACACCTTCCTTCTGCAGTGTCCTTATTACACGACACTCACCTGTAGGTCCGTCAGAGGCAGTGTGTGGGCGGGTGGCTGTGTGGGCGGGTGGCTGTGTGGGCGGGTGGCTGTGTGGCTGCGAGGTGATGTTTTTGTTGAGTGTGTGTGTGTGTGTGTGTGTGTGTGGGCGTGACGTATGTACACGGAGTTAACCTCACGACTGTAGTAGCTACGGCGTGTAATAAGTCCTGTCCTGTACCTCCCCTAACATAGTAGTAGTAGTAGTAGTTGTAGTAGTAGTAGTTGTAGTAGCAGCAGCAGTAGTAGTAGACCCTGGGGTAGTATTGTAGGTCTCCGGGAACCTCTACAGACGTCAGGAGGGAATTCATTACTGGGGGAGATGAAGAGATAGTGAGGAGGTGGTTGTGGGACTCATGTATGGGAGGTGGAAGGGTGTAGTCTTCTTCCTCTTCCACTCTCTTTCTCCTCTTCTTCCCTCTTCCCATTCTCCTCTTTCTCTTCACCATTTTCCTCCTTCTCTTCCCCATTCTCCTATTTCTCTTCCTTCTTTTCCTCTTCGATACTCAGATAACCCTCTTCATCCTCTTCTGCTCCTCCTCTTCCCTGTCTCCTCTTCTCCATTCTCCTCCTCCTATTACCCATCTCCTCTTCTCCATTCTCCTCCTCCTATTACCACCACAAAATTCCCAACACATTTCTGGGGTTTTTTTAAATATTTTTAATACGTTTAATATCTGATCAAAATATTACACCTGTCATTCCACCCACCACCAGCGCCTCCGTCAGTAGTCTGTGAACCACCATCCTCTCCCGCCAGGGGTGTAGCGCTAAGTACCGGTTCTCTACTAAGCCGTACCTGCCTCCCCTCAGGTTCTACTCAAACTATCACACGCCCTTGCTAAATCCAGATAAATTTCCCACAGTATTGGCCCAAAAAAATACTAACTCCCGGAATGATTAGTATCTCATTGTTAAAACCTCGGATTATCTTTTCTCTGAAGCCTCAGTTTTACTATGACTTTCTGATGCTTCAAAGCTTCATTTTTTTCCAAGACTGAAGAGGAATGATCATGACAACTTCCAGATTCTAACAATGACTCAAGTATATCTCGCCAAAAGAGCCCTGGCAACTCGGACAGTTTAAAGAGTACTGCACTGGTTCCTGGAGTGTTTTTTGTGGGTTGGTATTGTCTCAGGGTTTTTGTGTTGGCCACTTACCTTTGCACTTAATGCTAATATTGGGTCATTTATGTGTACCTGTTCCTCCCCGGGCTGCTGATGCTGGTAGTGTCTGGTGGTAGTGATGGTGGTGGTGGTGGTGGTAGTGGTGGTTGTGATGGTAGTGGTGGTAGTGGTGGTAGTGGTGGTGGGAGCTTCTGAATAGGAAGACAGGTCCATCCCTTCAGACCTGTACTGACGAGAGTAAAAGCACGATCACTAGTGTAGCCTGGGGTGGTGGTGGTGGTGGAGGAGGAGGGGAGAAGAAGAAGCAAAGGAGGGAGAGGAGGAGGAGGAGGAGGAGGTTATCTTAACCCTTGGATCCAGACTGCGACACACACACACACACACACCTGCTCCCTCCCTACATCACCTGGCCGTTAATTAGAGGCTGGAATATGACTTAAGGTATCACACGGTGCCATAAACTTTTCCTGCCAGAGCTGACGGATGGCTAGTCTTCCTTTTTCCTCTTTCTTCCTTTCTTCCCTCTCCCCTTTCCTTCTATTCTCTTCCTCCTATTCCCTATTCCATCATCCCCTATTCTCTCCTATTCCTTATTCTCTTTTCATCTTCCTATTCCATTTCACAACCACCCATCCCTCTCCCCTATCATTATCAAGGTCACAGGAATATATCGTTGACCCCCATTACTAGAGGTCAAAGTTCAAGGGGTCAGTAATGAAAGATAAAGTGATTAAATAGTAAGTGAAATCCGGGTTGTAATCACCGTAGGCTTATTTACTCTAAGATAAACCTTTTACACTATTCTTTGGTAATCCTTTTGAGCTTAAGAATATTATTGTTTATGTATGAATGTAAGTAAGAATAATTATGGTCTTTATTTTGATTTGGTATAGATGTGTTAGTTCAGGGCTGATGGTTCTCCTGGCAGTGTTTGTGTTTGGTTGAACGAGGTGTGTTGGGGAGAGGTGTGTTGGGGAGAGGTGTGTTGGGAGGTGTGTTGAGGAGGTGTGTTGAGGAGAGGTGTGTGTTGGGGGAGGAAGGTGTGTTGAGGAGGAGGTGTGTTGGGGAGGTGTGTTGGGGGAGTGTTGGGGAGGTGTGTTGGGGGAGGAGGTGTGTTGGGGAGAGGTGTGTTGGGAGAGGTGTGTTGGGGAGGGAGGTGTGTTGGGGAGAGGTGTGTTGGGGAGAGGTGTGTTGGGGAGAGGTGTGTTGGGGGGGAGGGGTGTGTTGGGGAGGGGAGGTGTGTTGGGGAGAGGTGTGTTGGGGAGGGAGGTGTGTGTGGGGAGGGAGGTGTGTTGGGGGGTGCGTTGAGGGAGGTGTGTTGGGGGAGGAAGGTGTGTTGAGGAGAGGTGTTTGGGGGAGGGAAGGTGTGTTGGGGGAGGAGGTGTTGAGGAGAGGTGTGTCAGGGGGTGTGTTGGAGAGGAGTGTGGGGAGAGGGGTCAATGATAGCTGTGTTGTGTGATACTATACAGATAATGGTGATAGTTCTCGAGCCTTGGTGTGCTAATATTACTGGGGTGGGGTTGGGTGAGGCAGGAGTAGGGCGGGGTGGGGATGGGTGAGGCGGGGTCGGGTGGGGCAGGGGCGGGCGGGGAGCTAGCCAGACCTGTTAGCTTCTGTTATCTGTTGTGAGAGTGAAATGAGAGAAAAAAATATTTATCTCTTTGTATTTATTCATGTATTCAGGTAACAACGGCGCTGGTACAGGTAACAAGGACCAGGTACAGAAATTTGATCAGGTAATAGTTAGATATTTATGTATTCAGGTGTAATACATTAGGATTACAAGTTACAGTTACATGATTATTTATACGAACACTGGTTGAGAAAAGAAATCAATGGCAATTATTAGTTGTTAAAAATATTCCCAAAATGTGTAAGTAAAATGGACGAAAATGAAGAGAAAATCATTGATAAATAGTAAGGAATAAAAATAAATTGCTTCCGTGTGTGTGTGTGTGTGTGTGTGTGTGTGTTTTGTATTCATGTATGCGTGTGTGTGTCGTGTACATGTTATCAGTAACTCACCTGAGCGCCATCTCTTATCTACCTACCTTAATATTCTCAGGTATTAATCAGGTTTTAATCAAGAATATCTTTTTATGTATCGGCTTTTGTTATCGGCTTTTGTTTTGTTGTGATGAGAGGACACATACACCTGTCTCATGTCCTCTTTTGTTAATCTGGAACAGCTTTTATTTTTCCAGTCTTTCTTTTGTTGTGGTTCGGTGATGTTGATTTTCTTTTATTTTCCTGTGAGTGATTAGAGTGTATTGATAATTACTGGGTCTTTTGTTTGGCATCATTTGGGGTATTGAGGGTAGGGTAGGGTAGGGTAGGGTAGGGTAGGGTAGGGTTGGGTAGGGTAGCACTTCATCCTACCCTCTCGCCCTCCTCCTCACCCCACTATACCTCCCTTACCCTCTCATTCTTCCCCCCTCCCTCACCCTCATTATTTCTCCCTCGCCGTTCCCCTTCCTCTTTCCCCTCCTCCTCACCCTCTTACTCTCCCCTCCCTTCACCCCCTATTCTCCTTCACCGTTGCCCTTCCTCCCTCACTCTTCCTCTTTCCCCCTCCCCCTTAACCTCCCCTCTCCCCCTCATCCCCCCTCCGTCTCGACTATGTGGCGCCTCTGAACAGGAATCATCAATAATTAGTGTCAGGTATCAGTATCGGAATCAAGATCAATGAATCAGTAATGTTGACTGACTAATGATCGACGGAAATCACCAATTGTGTAACTAATTACCAGGTATTTAAAAGATAAACATCACCTGTATATAATTATTCAATATCCCTGTGAATGTAAATCTTAATAATAGTAATAAATATGGAGTCAAAAATAGCATTTATTATTCATTGTTTATTTCAACAATGATTATATTTCAGAAAGTAACTTAAGTATCTTTCTAATTATATTTATTCAGTAGTTATTAAACTTCTATTACTGTTCTGTCCAAGTCGATGATCGTGTGCTGAAATTGCCATCGAATAAGCTGTTCCTAGGATCATTGGGCTGCACTGTTGATAATGGTAGTCTTGTGTGTGTTGTGGTTAGGTTAGGTTAGGTTGGCATTTGAGTGACAGGAAATGTTTATAATTTAAATACATTCCAGTCTTATGTATATGTCTGGTTATGTTGTTACACCTGGGATAGTGTACCTGAGCAGCGTTGATTACTTGTTCTGCACCTTGATTCCAGCTGTTTATATTGTTTGTTTACACTTATGTCTTGTGGGAATTGTTTATTATTATTATTATTATTATTATTATTATGCTTCGTGTTATCAATTTATTATTGTTGTTGTTGTTGTTACTTGCTTGCGGAAGGGTCCCACTAGCTACAAGACTCATCCAATTGTTACCTGAGGCTCCATCGTGTGATAAGTGATGGGGGGTGTCTGTAGGAGGCGACGCAGGACATTAATCTGTGTGTGAGAGACCAGGGTGAGCTCTTAGGGCGGGGACAGGTAACACGACACGTAAGAGACGGGGGTCACAGGTGTTGACAGTGTCGGCGTTCTGATGATGAGTGTTACCTGTTCTGTCTACCATTGATACGGGTGACAGGATGGGTTGAGACTTAGCGCAGGTGTGCATTATTTTCTTACAAGGTTGTTTTTGGACAGTGGAGAACTTGTTTAGGTTAGGTTAATTTAGGTTAGGTTTGGTGGGTTAGGTTTGGTTTGGTGGGTTAGGTTGCCTTAGGTTAGGTTAGGAGTTATCTAAGTATCCTGTAACTTGTTCTGTAAGGTGTTAGATTAGGTTAGGTTAGGTTAGGTTAGGTTAGTGTTCTATAAGGTGTTACAGAAGCAGGTGTAATTTACTCGTCCAACAGAACACATCTTGTTGTTCGCCTCCTGAGATCTAAGAGTTATGTAGTGGTTATAAGTGATGTCTTCATTATCTTCTGAGTTATTATCCTCAAAACAGTTCAATTATCACAAACTTTTGTCGTGTTTGTCAAATTATTCTCTCTCTTTATGTGGAAAAACTCTGATTTTACCTTCAACTAATGTCAGAATCAATAGTTATTCCCACTACAAATTTCTAGCTTGTGGGGGGGTGGGGGGTCTTGACAACACTGAATATATTTGTGACGGATGGATAAAAGGCGACTGAGACAATGGGGCGTTAAGACAGCAGACAGCCACCCGTATGTCATTCCGTCAGGGCTGTCATCCACCCACACAATGGTCCCTTCCTCCCGCCCATTGACTTCCACCCGTATACAGTGACACCTTTATTTAACGGACTGTATGGAGAGGATAGTCCATTATATCGAGGTTCCGGAAGATGAAAAAAAATGAAAAACTATATACAGATTAAAGTCCGTTATATCGAAGATCCATTATATGTGAACCCTCCATATAACGGATAATATGGAGATAAGTCCGTTATATGGAGGTTTCACAGTAACCCTAAGCGTGAGGGTTTAAGGGGTAATTATACACTCAGTCGCCACAATGGTATACTAAAGATGCTCACCCTGGCTGTACCGTCACTCCTTCCTTGTACCGTTCTGTACCGTCCTCCTTCCTTGTACCGTCCCTCCCTCCCTCACCACTACTAACCTGTGTTGTGATGCCTCTTCTTATTGGCTGACGCTACTATGCCCCCCCACCCCGCCGTCTGTGACTGAGGGGGTCTCTCTCTCTCGTCACACAGGTTATACCAGACCACGTTGCACATCACACCACGATTACCAAATCCCAACTACTAATCACACAGTCACCGACAAACTAGACTCGCCAATCCATCATAAGTGTCTGAATCTCTTTTGCTTAGCCAATCATCTGGTGGGGCGGCCTTGTGTGCCCTGACCTGTGCTTCCTGATCCTTATTATATATATATTATTATTATTATTATTATATATATTTATTATGAAAATGGGACAGGTGACAGGTTAAGGTACTATTGATAATGACTGAGAGAGAGAGTGTGCTCGTGTATGTGTCTGTGTGTACGCCTAAGACTCA
This sequence comes from Homarus americanus, assembly GCF_018991925.1. Classification (NCBI taxonomy): domain Eukaryota; kingdom Metazoa; phylum Arthropoda; class Malacostraca; order Decapoda; family Nephropidae; genus Homarus; species Homarus americanus. Next base: position 315,489 of record NW_024747729.1, on the reverse strand, counting down.
ACCACACTCTCTCTCTCTTTCACACACACACACACACACACACACACACACACACAGTGACCACTAACATGTAAAATTCTCCCGGGGGCGTCAACTCCACCCAGCTCCCGACTGTTCATCTCTTGTTACCTGTGATGATGTGGCTTGAGTGTGGCAGGTGATGTGGCTTGAGTGTGGCTGGTGTTGATGCCCTAATGTGGTGGTGGTGCTGGTTATGGTGTTGAGGGTGTTGTGGCGTTTAGTGTTGAGGTGTTGGGTTAAGACTGGTGTTAATTGTGGTGTTAATATATTGGTTAAGGGTGATGTTGGTGATGGTGTTAAAACGTTACTGGTGGTGGTGTTGGAGATGTTAATGTTGGAGATGGTGTGATGATGGTGAGGTGATGGGTAATGTCTAGGGCGACTAGGAGTGTTGGGGTGAATAGACATAGAGGAGGAGAAGGGGAGGAGGAGGAGAAGGGGAAGAGGGAGAGGAGGAAGACGAGGAAG
>NW_024747729.1:297500-312500 GCF_018991925.1 Homarus americanus | reverse complement strand
TGTTTCAGGTGTGTCCTTCTGGCTGGTGGTGGCGTTTCAGTGTGTCCTTCCTGCTGGTGGTGGTGTTTCAGGTGTGTCCTTCTGCTGGTGGTGGTGTTTCAGGTGTGTCCTTCTGGCTGGTGGTGGTGTTTCAGGTGTGTCCTTCCTGCTGGTGGTGGTGTTTCAGGTGTGTCCTTCTGGCTGGTGGTAGTGTTTCAGGTGTGTCCTTCTGGCTGGTGGTGGTGTTTCAGGTGTGTCCTTCTGGCTGGTGGTGGTGTTTCAGTGTGTCCTTCCTGCTGGTGGTGGTGTTTCAGGTGTGTCCTTCCTGCTGGTGGTGGTGTTTCAGGTGTGTCCTTCTGGCTGGTGGTGGTGTTTCGGTGTGTCCTTCCTGCTGGTGGTGGTGTTTCAGGTGTGTCCTTCTGGCTGGTGGTGGTGTTTCAGGTGTGTCCTTCTGGCTGGTGGTGGTGTTTCAGGTGTGTCCTTCTGGCTGGTGGTGGCGTTTCAGGTGTGTCCTTCCTGCTGGTGGTGGTGTTTCAGGTGTGTCCTTCCTGCTGGTGGTGGTGTTTCAGGTGTGCCTTCTGCTGGTGGTGGTGTTTCAGGTGTGTCCTTCCTGCTGGTGGTGGTGTTTCAGGTGTGTCCTTCCTGCTGGTGGTGGTGTTTCAGGTGTGTCCTTCTGGCTGGTGGTTGTGGTGGTGGAGGTTATGGTTAGTGGTGGTGGTTGGTTGTGGGGTTGGTTGGTGCTGGATGTGTTACGGTTGATGTGGTTGTGGCCGGTTGTTGTTTGTGGTTGTGATGGTTGGTTGTTGTGGCTGTATCTGGTGGTAGTAGTGATAGTGACAATGGTGAAGGAAGGTGATAACGATAATGATGCCGTTAATGGTGACAAACTGATAACAATAATAATGGTAATATGTGTCTTGAGGGTTCCCAGGAGTAAGGTGCTATAAAGCTCTCTCGGCTCTCGGCTTTCGGCTCTCGGCTCTCTGATTACCCTTGGGAGCGAAAGACACCCATACCTACATAATCCACACGGGGAGAGGTAGTTGGGGGGTTTACTAGAGGTCCCTCACCTCATTTAGGGATTATACCCACAGTACTGGTGAAGGGACAACTGTTTATGACGTTACGACTGCCTGATGGTTAATGGGTCGGTGGTGTGAACGTGGGACTTGATGCTGACTTGTTGTTGCTCTCCTGTGATGGGGTTGTTTATTAAGTTGTGTTGTAGAGGTAGATGGTTAGGATGTGTAGGTGGAGGAAGAGAGGTGTAAGAAGGGAGGGAGGGATGGGATGGAAAGAGAGAAAAGAGGGGGGAGGATGGAGGAGAGAGAGAGATAGAAACATTCTTTTTTCACCACAGAAACTCTTTACACTGTACCTGGTTGACTCATAAGGGTGACAGAGGGAGTATTATGTGTTCCAAAAGTAAACTCGCACAGGTATCAAGACTCACTTTATTAATTACCGTAACTTTACCTGTGCCAAGTAGAGGAGGCAGGTGTGGTACACTGGATAATTAGACAGGATGGTAGGATGACAGATATGGTGTGGTAGGGCGGCAGGTATGATGTGGTGGGATGGAGTATAGTGTGGTAGGATGGCAGGTATAGTGTGGTAGGATGGCAGGTATGGTGTGGAGGATGGCAGGTATGGTGTGGTAGGATGGCAGGTAGGTATGGTGGGATGCGGTATAGTGTGGTAGGATGGCAGGTATGGTGTGGTAGGGCGGCAGGTGGATGGTGTACCTGGCAGGTGGGATCTTCTGGCGGACTCACCACAGGCCAGGTACTGGTCACCACAGGTGTCTCATTGTCGGAAACCACATCTCCCGGTGACAGATGAGGGAGATGGTTGTTGATAACGCGAGAGAGAGAGAGAGAGAGAGAGAGAGCGAGCACACAATCTGTTCATCTGTTGGTACAAATTATACATGAGGTGGTTGGCAGAGTGTTAATATACCTCTGGGTGTTACACACAACAGCCACTCAACAGGTAGAAAGTTTATATTGTTAACCATGGTGGGTTGTGTGTGTTAACCATGGTGGCTGGTGTGTGTTAACCATGGTGGCTGGTGTGTGTGTTAAACTATGGTGGGTGGTGTGCGGTGTGCTAACCATGGTGGGTGGTGTGTGTTAACCATGGTGGCTGGTGTGTGTGTTAACTTTGAAGTGGTGGCTGGTGTGTGTGTGTGTTGGCCATGTGGGTGGTGTGTGTGTTAACCATGGTGGCTGGTGTGTGTGTTAAATCCATGGTGGGTGGTGTGTGTGTGTTAACCATGGTGGGTGGTGGGTGGTGTGTTAACCATGGTGGCTGGTGTGTGTGTTAACCATGGTGGGTGGTGTGTGTGTTAACCATGGTGGCTGGTGTGTGTGTTAACCATGGTGGGTGGTGTGTGTGTGTTAACCATGGTGGCTGGTGTGTGTACAACCATGGTGGTGGTGTGTGTGTTAACCATGGTGGGTGGTATAACCACAGGGTGGTGTGTGTGTTAACTATGGTGGTTGGTGTGTGTGTTAACCATGGTATGTGTGTGTGTGTGTTAACCATGGTGGGTGGTGTGTGTGTTAACCATGGTGGCTGGTGTGTAAGCAACCATGTGGGTGGTGTGTGTGTGTTAACTATGGTATGGTGTGTTAAACTGCAGGTGTGTGTGTGTTAACCATGGGTGGTGTGTGTTAACTATGGTGGGTGGTGTGTGTGTTAACCATGGTGGCTGGTGTGTGTGTTAACCATGGTGGTGGTGTGTGTGTGTTAACCATGGTGGCTGGTGTGTGTGTTAACCATGGTGGCTGGTAAAGCAACCATGGTGGGTGTGTGTGTGTGTTAACCATGGTGGGTGGTGTGTGTGTGTAAGCAACTACGGTGGCTGGTGTGTGTGTTAAACCATGGTGGGTGCGTGTAAACAACCATGGTGGCTGGGTGTGTGTATAACCGCAGGTGTGTGCGTGTGTTAACCATGGTGGCTGTGTGTGTTAACCATGGTGGGTGGTGTGTGTGTTAACCATGGTGGCGGTGTGTGTGTTAACCATGGTGGCTGGTGTGTGTGTTAACCATGGTGGCTGGTGTGTGTTAACCATGGTGGTGTGGGCAACCATGGTGGGTGGTGTGTGTTAACCGCTGGTGGTTGCAGCAACCATGCAGGGTGGTGTGTGTTAACCATGGTGGCTGGTGTGTGTGTTAACTATGGGTGGCTGGTGTGTGTGTGTAAGCAACCATGTGGCTGGTGTGTGTTAACCATGGTGGGTGGGGTGTGCGTAAGCAATCCATGGTGGGTGGTGTGTGTGTTAAACTATGCATGGTGTGTGTTAAATCCAGGCTGGGTGTGTGTGTTAAATCCATGGTGGCTGGTGTGTGTGTTAACCATGGTGGTGGTGTGTGTTAACCATGTGGGTAGGTGTGTGTTAACCAGTGTGGCTGGTGTGTTAACCATGGTGGGTGCAGGTGTGTGTTAACCATGGTGGGTGGTGTGTTGTCCATGCAGGGGTGGTGTGTGTGTTAACCATGGTGGCTGGTGTGTAAGTAACCATGGTGGGTGTGTGTGTTAACCATGGTGGGTGGTGTGTGTTAACCATGGTGGGTGGTGTGTGTGTGTTAACCGCGCTGGGTGTGCGAACTATGCAGGGTGGTGTGTGTGTTAACTATGGTGGCCGGTGTGTGTGTGTTAACCATGGTGGGTGGTGTGTGTGTGTTAACCATGGTGGCTGGTGTGTGTGTTAACCATGGTGGCTGGTGTGTGTGTGTTAAACCATGGTGGGTGGTGTGTGTAAGCAACCATGGTGGTGGTGTGTGTGTTAACCATGGTGGGTGGTGTGTGCGTTAACCATGGTGGCTGGTGTGGTGTTAACCATGGTGGGTGGTGTGTGTTAACCTGCGTAGGTGGTGTGTGTGTGTGTTAAATCCATGCAGTGCTATGTGTGTTAACCATGGTGGGTGGTGTGTTAACCATGGGTGGTGTGTGTGTTGAACCAAGTGGTGCGTGTGTGTGTGTGTGTTAACCATGGTGGCTGGTGTGTGTGTTAAATGGCTGGTGTGTGGGCAACCATGGTGGTGGTGTGTGTGTTAACCATGGTGGCTGTGTGTGTTAACCATGGTGGGGTGTGTGCAGCAACCATGGTGGCTGGTGTGGGCAACTATGGTGGCTGGTGTGTGTGTTAACCATGGTGGCTGGTAAGCAATCCATGGTGGCTGGTGTGTTAACCATGGTGGTGGTGGTGCAGCAACCATGGCTGGGTGCGTGCAACCATGGTGGCTGGTGTGCGTGTTAACCATGGTGGTGGTGTGTGCTAACCATGGTGGGTGGTGTGTGTGTTAACCTGCGGTGGGTGGTGTGTGTGTTAACCATGGTGGTGGTGTAAAATAACCATGGTGGCTGGTGTGTGTTAACCATGGTGGCTGGTGGGTGTGTTAACCATGGTGGCTGGTGTGTGTGTTAACCATGGTGGGTGGTGTGTGTTAAACCATGGTGGTTGGTGTGCGTGTTAACCATGGTGGCTTGGTGTGCGTGTTAACCATGGTGGCTGGTGTGTTAACCATGGTGGCTGGTGTGTGTGTTAACCATGGTGGTGGTGTGTAAGCCAACCATGGTGGCTGGTGCGTGTTAACCACAGGCTGGCGTGTGTAAGCAATCCATGGTGGCTGGTGTGTGTAAGCTAACCATGGTGGGTGGTGTGTGCCAACCATGGTGGCTGGTGTGTGTTAACCATGGTGGGTGGTGTGTGTTAACCATGGTGGGTGGTGTGGCACCATGGTGGTGGTGTGTGTGTTAACCATGGTGGTTGGGCAACCATGGTGGCTGGTGCAAAAGTTAACCATGGTGGCGTGTAAGCAACCATGGTGGTTGCCAACCATGGTGGGTGGTGTGTGTTAACCGCGGTGGTGGTGTGGTGTTAACCATGGTGGCTGTGTGTGTTAACCATGGTGGCTGCTGGTGTGTGTTAACCATGGTGGCTGGTGTGTGTTAACCATGGTGGTGTGTGTGTTAACCATGGTGGCTGGTGTGTGCTGGAATCCGGCGGTGGCTGGTGTGTGTGTTAAACTGGGCGGCGGGTGGTGTGTGTGTTAACCATGGCGGGTGGTGGTAAACAACCATGGTGGCTGGTGTGTGTTAAACTATGGTGGCTGGAAGTGTGTGTTAACCATGCAGGCTGGTGTGTGTGTGTGTTAACCATGGTGGGTGGTGTGTGTGTGTTAAACCATGGTGGCTGGTGTGTGTGTTAACCATGGTGGCTGGTGTGTGTGTGTGTTAACCATGGTGGCTGGTGGTGTGTGTGTTAACCATGGGTGGTGTGTGTGTTAACCATGGTGGCTGGTGTGTGTGTTAACCATGGTGGTGGTGCGGTGTGTGCCAACCATGGTGGCTGGTGTGCGTGTTAACCATGGTGGCTGGTGTGTGTGTTAACCATGGTGGCTGTGTGTGTTAGCCATGCAGTGGCTGGTGGTGTTAACCACGGTGGGTGGTGTGTGTGTTAACCGCCATGGTGGCTGGTGTGCGTGTTAACCATGGTGGCTGGTGTGTTAACCATGGTGCTGTGTGTGTGTTAAATCCATGGTGGGTGGTGTGTGTGTGGGCAACTATGGTGGTGGTGTGCGTACAACCATGGTGGCTGGCGTGTGTGTGTTAACCATGGTGGGTGGTGTGTGTGTTAACCACGGTGGCTGGTGTGTGTTAACCATGGTGGGTGGTGTGTGTGTTAACCATGGTGGCTGGTGTGCGTGTTAACCATGGTGGCTGGTGTGTTAAACCATGGTGGCTGGTGTGTGTGTTAACCATGGTGGCTGGTGCACCATATGGTTGGTGTGTGTGTGTTAACCATGGTGGGTGGTGTGTGTGTTAACCATGCAGGGTGGTGTGTGTTAACCATGGTGGTGTGCGTGTTAACCATGGTGGCTGGTGTGGTGGTGCCAACCATGGTGGGTGGTGTGTGTGTTAACCATGGTGGCGGTGTGTGGCACCATGGTGGGTGGTGTGTGTTAACTATGGTGGCTGGTGTGTGTGTGTTAACCATGCAGGGTGTGTAAAAGCAACCATGGTGGCTGGTGTGTGTGTTAACCATGGTGGCTGGTGCGTGTACAACCATGGTGGCTGGTGTGTGTTAACCAGGTGGGTGGTGTGTGTTAACCATGGTGGCTGGTGTGTGTTAACCTTATGGTGGCTGGTGTGTGTGTGTTAACCATGGTGGCTGGTGTGTGTGTGCAGCAACTACGGTGGCTGGTGTGTGTTAAACTATGGTGGCTGTGTGTGTGTGTTAACCATGGTGGCTGGTGTGTGTTAAACCATGGTGGCTGGTGTGTGCTAACCATGGTGGGTGGTGTGTGTGTGTTAACCATGGTGGTTGGTGTGTGTGTTAACCATGGTGGCTGTAGTGTGTGTGTGTTAACCATGGTGGCTTGGTGTGTGCAGCACCATGTGCTGGTGTGTGTGTGTTAACCATGGTGGCTGGTGTGTGTGTTAACCATGGTGGGTGGTGTGTTTGTTAACCATGGTAGCTGGTGTGTGTGTGGTTAACCATGGTGGCTGGTGCGTGTGGTGCCAACCATGTGGCTGGTGTGTGTGTAAGCAACCATGGTATGGTGTGTGTTAACCATGGTGGGTGGTGTGTGTATAACCATGGTGGGTGTGTGTTAACCATGGTGGAAGCTGGTGTGTGTTAACCATGGTGGCTGGTGTGCAGCAAATCCATGGTGGCTGGTGTGTGTGTTAACCATGGTGGCTGGTGTGTGTTAACCATGGTGGGTGGTGTGTGTGTTAACCATGGTGGCTAGTGTGTGTGTGTGTTAACCATATGGCTGGTGTGTGTGTGTTAACCATGGTGGGTGGTGTGTGTGTTAACCATGGTGGTTGGTGTGGGCAACTGGCGGTGGGTGGTGTGTGTGTGTTAACCATGGTGGTGGTGTGTGTGTTAACCATGGTGGTTGGTGTGTGTGTTAACCATGGTGGCTGGTGTGTGTGTGTTAAACTATGGTGGCTGGTGTGTGTGTGTACAACCATGGTGGCTGTGTGTGTGTTAACCATGGTGGTGGTGTGTGTGTGTTAACCATGGTGGGTGGTGGTGTGTGTGTTAACCATGGTGGCTGGTGTGTGTGCAACCATGGTGGGTGGTGTGTGTTAACCATGGTGGCTGGTGTTAACCATGGTGGGTGGTGTGTGCTAAACTATGTGTGGTGTGTGTGTGTTAAACCATGGTGGGTGTGTGTGTTAACCATGGTGGCTGGTGTGTGTGTGTGTGTTAACCATGGTGGCTGGTGTGTGTGTGTTAACCATGGTGGCTGGTGTGTGTTAACCATGGTGGCTGGTGTGTGTTAAACTATGGTGGCTGGTGTGTGTTAACCATGAAGGCTGGTGGTGTGTTAACCATGGTGGCTGGTGTGTGTGTTAACCATGGTGGCTGGTGTGTGTGTGTTAACTATGGTGGGTGGTGTGTGTGTTAACCATGCAGTATGGTGTGTGTGTGTGTTAACCATGGTGGGTGGTGTGTGTAAGCTAACCATGGTGGGTGGTGTGTGTGTTAACCATGGTGGGGTGTGGTGTGTGTGTTAACCATGCAGGTGGTGGTGTGTGTTAACTATGGTGGCTGGTGTGTGTGTTAACCATGGTGGTGGTGTGTGTGTGTTAACCATGGTATGGTGTGTGTGTGTTAACCATGGTGGTTGGTGTGTGTGTGTGTTAACCATGGTGGCTGGTGTGTGGGCAACCATGCAGGCTGGTGTGTGTGTGTTAACCATGGTGGTGGTGTGCGTTAACCAAGTAGGGTGGTGTGTGTGTTAAATCATGTGGTGGTGTGTGTTAACCATGGTGGCTGGTGTGCGTGTTAACCATGGTGGCTGGTGTGTGTGTTAACCATGGTGGCTGGTGTGTGTGTTAACCATGGTGGCTGGTGTGTGTGTTAACCATAGGTTGGTGTGCGTGTTAACCATGGTGGCTGGTGTGTGTGTGTGTTAACCACAGGTGGCTGGTGTGTGTTAACCATGGTGGCTGGTGTGCGCAGCAATCCATGGTGGCTGGTGTGTGTGTTAACCATGGTGGCTGTGTGTGTTAACCATGGTGTACGGTGTGTGCTAACCATGGTGGCTGGTGTGCGTGTTAACCATGGTGGCTGGTGTGTGTGTGTGTTAACCATGGTATTGGTGTGTGTGTTAATCCATGGTATGGAAAAGTGTACAACCATGGTGATGGTGTGTGTGTTAACCATGGTGGCTGGTGTGTGTGTTAAATCATGGTGCCAGTGCGTGTTAACCATGGTGGCTGGTGTGTGTGTGTGTTAAACTATGGTATGCTGGTGTGTGTGTGTTAACCATGGTGGCTGGTGTGTGTGTGTTAACCATGGTGGCTGTGTGTGTGTGTTAACCATGGTGGCTGGTGTGTGTGTTAACCATGGTGGCTGGTGTGTGTGTGTGTTAACCATGGCTGTGTGTGTGTGTTAACCATGGTGGCTGGTGTGTGTGGCAACTAGAATGTGCTGTGTGTGTGTGTGACCGTAATCACCTGTGAAATGAGCAGTTCGGAGTCTAGTGATGGAGGACCACCACAATACTGCTTCTCCTTCTGTTGGCGCTAGGGGAAGTTGGGTGTGGGAGGGAGGTGGGGTGGGGTGAGGGTGGGAGTGGGGAGTGGTGGAGGTGGGGAGGAGGGAGTGGTGGGTGGTGGGGAGGGAGGTGGGAGTGGTGGGTGAGGATGTGGGAGGAAGGTGGGTGAGGGAGGTGGGAGGGTGGGGGAGGGGGAGTGGTGGAGGGGTGGGGAGGTGTGGGAGCGGTGGGAGGTGGGTGGAGGTGGGGTGGTAGGTGAAGTAGGTTGTTCTGGTTGTGGGGTGGGTGGTTGTGACGAGGGCTGAATATGATATTAAATATATGGTCGTGGGCGTCTGCATTGAGGGCGTCAGTACTGGTGGGCGTATAGTGAGGAGGACATAGTGTGGTGGTGGGCGTGTTGTTGTGTCATGGAAAGGCGGGATAACAGGAAGGGAAGTGGTATAAGGATACCGTGTGATTGCGTGCGTGTGCTTGCGTGCGTGTGCTTGCGTGTTGTGTGTGTGTGCAGGGGTGTCATGAAGAGGCGTGGTAGCAGGTGGCCCGGATGTTTTGAGCGTGGGCAGGAGGCGTGTGATAGTGTCAGTGAGAGGCGTTGTGACAGGTGGCCAGTGTCGTAAGTGTCATGAAGGGGCGCTGTGTGATAAGTGTCAATGAGAGGCGGGGAAGGAGGTACAGGTGGCCAGAGAGTTCCGTGAGCGTGGGAGGCGTGTGAGAGTTCATTGTTTTTCCTGTGTGGTACTGATTGAACCTCCCTCCCTCCCCACGCCCCTGCTTTAGTGATTGGCCAGGGTGATAGGGTCATCTGACAGCCCTCCTCCTCCTCCTCCACCTCCTCTTCCTTCTTTATCGCATATTTTCATTTATTCTCGTATTTATCAAAGTGTGAAGTAGGGAGAACGTTATTGGTGTATTTGGTAAAGATAAATGGATAATTAATTAAACCCAAATCCTTCAGGTGTTTTACAGGTAAATTTTAGGTATATGTAATTATTTATATTTTATTTTTATCTCCATTTATATTTTCTTTTCTGTCTCCATAGTTTGTTATTTTTCCTTATTCCTTCATTTGTGACTTTTCCATTTTGTTTTAGTTATTTTTTATTATTGTTGATTTTTGTTTTTTGTATTATGTTGTTCTTCTCACTGTCTCCCTCAGCCTCAACCTGTCCTTCAACCTCTTCCCCCTCCCTCAGCCTCTCAACCTGTCCTTCAACCCTTTCCTCAGCCCTCAGCCTTCAACCTGTCCTTCAACCTGTTTTCAGCTTTCAACCTGTCCTTTCAACTTCCTCAGCTCTCTCAGCCTCAACCTGTCCTTCACCCTTCCAGCTTTGAGCCTCCCCACCTCACCCTTTTCAGCTTTACCTTTCCCCACAGTCTCTCAGTTTCGTTCTCTCCTCAGCCCCCTCAGCCTCTCCCCCTCAGCCTCACCCTCAGCCTCTCCCTCAGCCTCTCCCTCAGCCTCTCCCTCAGCTCCCTTCCTCACCCTCAGCTGTACCGGTGTTAACTGTACTGCTGTATTTTGCAGGACTTTGTTGGATAATGAGATACAAACGGTGGAGAGGGGGACGTTCAGGACCTTGGCCAGGCTAGAGAGACTGTGAGTATTGTTAGTGGCCGACTTTGGGGCCACGCACTCACGGGCCACACACACACTATAGGGCCACACCCACACACAACAGTTTTACTTACACACTGCCACACACCTGCACATAAGTATACGCACATGTTTACCCACTCAATTACACACTCACTCACTCACTCACTCAAACACACTCTGACAATGTATGTATACTGTATGTGTGTGTGTCTGTGTGTTAATATATACACTCATACACACTCCAGAGTCAATTTAAAGCACTCAAATACACTCACGGTTTTGAAGGCATGTCTACACGTGTGATACTCCCCCTCCCCCCTCTCACACACTCCCCCCCCCCCTCACACACCCCCAGCACCTCCGCCGCACCTCTTTAGTAACGAGATTAATTAAACCGCGTTGTTAAACCTTCTAGAGTTTATTGATAACGTAAGAATAATTATATATAATTATATATGTATAAATTAATTTGTGTTACCTTTAATGTTTTTCTATAGTGAGGAACGTAGCAATGGTATCCGTCCGTCCGTCTGTTTGTCTGTTTTGTGTCTGTCTGTCCTATCCGTCAATATCCGTCCGTCCGTCAGTTCACCTTTTTTTTGTGTCTCTGTCCTATCCGTCAATATCCGTCCGTCCGTCAGTTCACCTTTTTTTTTTATCTGTCTGTCCTATCCGTCAATGTCCGTCCGGCTGTTTATCCGTCCCTCTGTCTGTTTGTCTGTGCGTCTCCAGACATCCGGGTATAGTGTAAACGCGACAACTTTACCAAAATTAAAGAGTTTAGTAAAATAATTGACAGATAGATGTAATTTAAAGTCTCTCGGTCAACTTCAAAATAATTCGTAATTTTCCTTTTAATAATAAAATTTTTAAAGCAATTCTGTCCCATTTGGTCTCCATGGCAACTAGGAATACTTAACCATTGTAATTAACTAATATCGAGTGATTTAATTATTTGTAACTTAAAATTAACTTTGATTTGGATTAATATTTTTGTCATTGTAAGATTCGTGTTAGGTTAGGTTAGGTGATTAGAGTTTTATTTTATATTATGAGGTGATTTACCTGAGATAGTCGCGGTAATTAGTGTAGAAGTTAAGGTAGGGCTACGTGTTGCTTAGGTTAGGTTAGGTTAGGTTAAGGTAATATTTGTTATATATAGAGAACACAACAGTGACCAGTGTCTGTAAATTAGATGCCTTACCCCACGTTTGTAAACATTACGCCCATATTGGTCTACATCACGCCCACACTGGTCTACATTACGCCCACACTGGTCTACATTACGCCCACACTGCTCTACATTACGCCCACACTGGTCTACATTACGCCCACACTGCTCTACATTACGCCCATATTGATCTATAACACACGCCCATACTGGTCTACATCACGCCCATATTGTTTCCAGCATAAACCTTCACGCCCACATACCCTTCTTAATAGATACGCCCACCATACACTGTACCGCTACCATAAGCGACGGTCACCGTTAAGAACAACCATAAACCACGCCCATCATACATAACACCTACCACACCTGACGCCCATCTTGTTCCACGCCCACAACTGTAGACTATTACACCCATTTTATAGAATGTGTTCATAGTAGATTACGCCCACGTCAACCCATACCCACCATAGTTCACACCCACCATACACTCCACCCACCATAGACCACGCTCACCATAGACCTCGTCCACCATAGACCACGCCCACCATAGATCACGCCCACCATAGACCTCGCCCACCATACACTCTACCCACCATAAACCACGCCCACCATAAACCACGCCCACCATAAACCACGCCCACCATGTACAACGCCCACCATAGACCACGCCCACCATAGATCACGCTCACCATAGACTACGCCCACCATAAACCACGCCCACCATAAACCACGCCCACCATAAACCATTATCTCCACCACAACCAACGCCTGGTGCCCGTGGGTGTGACGGCCCTTAACCTAGCTGGACTAACTCAGCCACTAACAATATTAACCTCGAGGTGTGTGTTAACGGTGCTAGGTTAATCTCTCTCTCTCTCTCTCTCTCTCTCTCTCTCTCTCTCTCTCTCTCTCTCTCTCTCTCTCTCTCTCTCTCTCTCTCTCGTTCTTCGCCATCATCTTACACTTTTCTCGGTAATCTATCTCCTCTCCTCTCCTCTACGCTGACACGCTCCTTCGCTCAATCAAGATAACCTTAGCAGATTGAGCGTCTTGTGTATAACATATTAATGGCTAACGCTCGCTCAGGGGTTTGTTTATCATCTAAAATGCTCCGCCCAGGGCCTGAATATAATTTAAAATGCTCATTCAAGGGCCTTTGTATCATTTTAAAGTGCTAAATCATGCGCCAGTTGTACTTCTTTTTTTATAATGCTCATTCAGGGGCAGGTTTGATTTTTATAATGCACATTCATGGGCCTGTTTATTTTTGTATGCTCATTCCGGGGCCTGTGTACCTTTTAAAATGCTTATTCATTGGCTTGTGTACATTCATAATGCTTATTCAGTGGCCTGTGTATGTTGTAATAAGGCTCACTCAGGGGTCCTATATCTCCCTAACGCCCGTAGTACCCCGTAAAGGTGTTCCCTAGGGCCCCTGCTGAGCCCGTCTGTGTTAAACCTGTGTACCTTTAACAATAACCCTCGCTAAAACAGGTGCTGGTGTAGTCCTTAACACGCAGGTAACACACAGGTAACAGTTCACCTGTGTTGGCTACAAGGTAAGTGCATGTCAGTGTGATCACTTTACTCACCTGGGTCTGGATTCCTTAAGAGTTACATGTTTTTTCCCCTCGTAACTGGATGCTGTGAGAACGTATCTAACTGACACCATTTAGCTACTGTACAGAGATACCAGTTAAGAAGCGTCAGATAGCTCTATGATTGCTGTCATTAGATACGTTCACCAATCTCTGTTTACGAATATTTACCTTAAACATTTTTGACATTATCTTAGTAAAATATATATATAGTTGTTTAACATTGTATTGAGTGTTGCTTCTTCTGTTGTTCATAATGTATAATGATTGTATGATGATGTAGGAAGGTTTAAGTCGTCGTGTTATTTATTCATCTTGTTCTCTTACTTGCTGATGGTGATCGATTCTTTCTTCGTTGTGAGAGGTGAAGATCAATGATGTGTGTGTGTGTGTGTGTGTGTGTGTTTGTGTGTGTGTGTGTGTGTGTGTTGTATATAGAGTTTGTTATCAGAGAGAGAGAGAGAGAGAGAGAGGGGGCGGCTCCTGGCAACCATGAGAGAGTAGTTTATCTTAGTCACTTAGTATTTACAGATTCGTCATAGGGAGTCAACTCAGCAACAATGTTATGTGGGACTCGTACAGACTTAACCCTCACAAGAAAGACACTCAATTGTTTGTTTGTTTTTTGAAAGATATTATATTACCTATGCATTAAAGACCTGGATATTAATTGGTGATGATTTTAGTATGATAATGATAATTGGTATTGAACTAAAATGACCAGAGCGAGAGAGAGAGAGTTGGTGTGGGTGGGTGAGTGGGTCAGGCAGGTGGTGGTGGTGAGGTAAGCTTATCTCTCTCTCTCTCTCTCTCTCTCTCTCTCTCTCTCTCTCTCTCTCTCTCTCTCTCTCTCTCTCTCTCTCTCTGTGGTCATACCCCCCCCACCCCAGGAACAGGTCAGTCTCCTCTGGGGGTTTATAACGTCAAGAGTAAATAACACAGAGTCGAGTTACCCATAGCGACGCTTCTCTCCCACAAGGCGATGGTTTAGGGGAGAATATTCTACCGGGAGGAAGGGGGGGAGGGGGGGATAAAAGACACGGGGGAGTAAGAGAGAAGGGGGAGGGGGGAGATAGAGGAAGAGAGAAGGAGGGAAAAAGAGAGGGGTGGGGGAGAAAGAGGAAGAGATATGAAGGAATTTTCTGACGGGAAAATAAAGCGGGAATTTTTGTGACGGGTAGTAAGGCAGAAATATTCTGGCAGGGAAAATAAGTTAAGAATTTTGTGGCGGGTGAAGTAGGGCAGGGATTTTTTGGCGGGAAAAATAAGGCGGCAATTTTTTGGCGGGAAAAATAAGGCGGGAAATGAAGGAAAGGTTAAATAGGAAGTCGCTAATTGGATGGGTGTCAGATTTCTTTACCGTGTAATAGGAGATGGCCGACCTATATTTTTTTCTTTAAGTTTTATCACACGAGTCTCCGGTTAACGTCCGTTTATTAGGACCACCTGAAGAATAACCACCCCAGCTTATTTCACCTGAAGAATAACTTCCCTAACGCTATTTGTGGGTGGGTGAAGTTAGATGGGGTAGGGACAGGTTTGGTTTGGTTAGGATGGGTTAGGTTAGATTAGGCTTGGTTTGGTTTGGATGGGTTAGCGTTAGATTAAGATAGGTTAGGGCTAGGTTAGGTTAGCTTATCTTTACGTTAAGTTAGTTTAGGTTAGGTTAGAGTTAAGGAAGTTAATCCTTCTGTGAAATAAGCTGGGGTAGAGATTTATTAACTATACGATTGGCAATATTAATATTTATTTTAACATATTAACAGGAAGAAGAATTAGGTTATAGATCTTACATGTTGATTTAACTTTAACCTCGAGATCGTGATAATAAATTTAACATCATAAGGTTAAATACGTGTGATGTTAATTTTTGATCACAGTGAAATACAATGAATAAACCGTTGGTGAATGTTAAATGTAAGAGTTTTAATATAAAGTTTGAAATATTAACATTATTCTGATGGCGCTTGAGGTTAGAATATTTTAGTGTGATGAAAGAAGATAAAAAGATATAAATATGCTATAATTTCAATAATGTCAGCATGTTCATTATTCTGGTACCTTTATTATTTCAGTATAAAAGACATATATGACCTGAGGTTCTGTCCCTCTATAGTCACATATGA
>NW_024747729.1:252500-295000 GCF_018991925.1 Homarus americanus | reverse complement strand
CCCTCCTCCCTCACCCTTCTACGTCATCCTCCAACTTCACCCTTGAACCTCATCCTCGAACCTCATCCTCGATCCTCACCCTCGGCTCTTACCCTAAGCCTTCACCCTCGGCCCTTACCCTCTAACCTCACACTCGACCCTTACCCTAGAACTTCCAACGAGGCAGATGGTTGTGTAGTGGTAGTCCTGGTGATGTTATTAGTGGTGATAGTGATGGTAGTAGTGGTGGTGATGGTGGTAGTGATGATGATAGTGATGGTAGTGATGGTGGTAATGATGGTAGTCATGGTAGTAGTGATCGGGATGGTGGTGATGGTAGTGATGGTGGGGATGGTAGTGATGGTAGTGATGGTAGAGGTGGTAGTCATGGTAGTAGTGGTCGCGATGGTGGTGATGGTAGTGATGGTAGTGATGGTGGGGATGGTAGTGATGGTGGTAGTGGTGGTAGTCATGATAGTAGTGATCGGGATGGTGGTGATGGTAGTGATGGTAGTGATGGTGGGGATGGTAGTGATGGTAGTGATGGTAGAGGTGGTAGTCATGGTAGTAGTGGTCGCGATGGTGGTGATGGTAGTGATGGTGGTAGTGGTAGTGGTAGTGGTAATAGTGGTACATATATATATTTAGTAGTGATGACCTACCACCACAGTAATTGCCTCGTCATGTTAATTTACTCTGGGTTGTTATCACTGCTAACAAGCGGTGGCTACGATCAAATTGGCCCTGTTGTTATTTTTTTCACCGACTTTATTATTTTTGTTCTCGATGACTGATCAAGTGTTGCTGCTGGCCGGCTGTACTCTTACGGCTATACCTGTGATGAGTCATATATAACCTAACCTAACCTAACCTAACCTAACCTAATCTCATGAGTCTTATTAGAACAACCTGTGGAGTTCTAAAGGTTAGTCCCACCTAATCTAACCTTACCTAATCTAATCTAACTTTACCTGATCTAATAATTTATCCCGAGGGCTAATCTGAGCACACCTTAAGCTTTCAATGGTGTTTTGCTCGAACTGGGCATTTAATACAGCAACTGGGTCTTTAAAATACCAGCTGGGTCTTTAAATACACCAGCTGAGTCTTTAAATATACCAGCTGAGACTTTGAATACACCAGCTGGGTCTTTAAATACACCAGCTGGGTCTTCAGTACACCAGCTGGGTCTTGAGTACACCAGCTGGGTCTTCAGTACACCAGCTGGGTCTTCAGTACACCAGCTGGGTCTTCAGTACACCAGCTGGGTCTTCAGTATACCAGCTGGGTCTTGAGTACACCAGCTGGGCGTTAAGCATGATCAAGGAGGAACACCACAACATCACATCCTGAAGGTAAACATTAAGAGCAATTCTCCCTCCCGTGAAGGATGATAATTACCTGTACTTTGTGATGCTGTATTTACTCTGAGATGAAGGTAAAGCAGTGACTGAATCCTTAACCTCATTGTGTGGCTGTAAGGTTTATGATGTGAAATACCATGGGTGGTAGTCGTGTTTATCTAGCGAGTAAAGGTTTAAGTGGACAGAAGTCATGAGGGAGTGGTCATGAGGGAGTGATCATGTGGGGATCATAACACGAGGCGACGTAGTTGTTAGCCAGAGATAAATTTCACGGATGTTATGTACAGTCACTTGCACTAATACCTGGTACAGTGGTTGGTGCATCTTGTGAGATGTGGCAACTGTGTGGAATGTTTATCTAGTATCCTTAAGTCTAGTTAATACTGTAGTGTTCCGGGAGTTTCAATATGATGTAAACAAACACAGTGGTGCCACATCTCACAAAACCAGCAAGGATGAGTGATACAGTTCGTTATAAGGGGGGTGGGAAGTGAAGTGAGAGGTGGTGGGGAGCATACATGAGGTGAGGGGTGAGAGGGAGAGGGGGAATATTCAATAAGAGGGAGGCAGAGGGGTGATGGTGGGGTCAGTAGGGGTCACTCAGGTGGTACAGGTGTGATGGAGCTGCCACCTTAACTTGGTAATGCCTCACCCGAGCACCACATGCGTTATCTTGACAGCTTATTGGTGTACCTGTTTAGTCGCTCTTGAGTGTTGCTCGTGTACCTTCATGAATCATTGGGGGGGTGGGGGACTACAGGTAGGTCAGGTTGGCAGCTAATAGGGGAGGGGAGGAGGGGGCAAGAGGTAAGGTAGAGGTCGGTAGGTCATGGGGGATGAGGAGGGGGCCAACAGGTAAGGTCCAGGTAAGCAGATAATTGGGGAGGAGGGAGGCTACAGGTAAGGTCCAGGTCGGCAGGTAATGGGGGGGAGGGGAGAGTTGACAGGATAACACTTGCTTGCTTGATTAAGTTACTCCAGGTGAGGATGTTTTACCTGGTACAGAAAGACGCCATAAACTACATCAGCTTAACTGCCAAGTACAGTAGTTTACCCGGGGGAGCTTTAAGAGTGTCGGGTCAGGTAACGAGGTGGAGAGTTGTGTGTCGGTGTGTCAGACGCTCACAGGTTACACAGGTAAGTGTGTTTGCATCTTGACGAGGTGGTGGTGGTGTAGGTGTCACAGTGGTGTGGTGTTGGTTGTTGTGGTGGTGTTGTCTTTCCCGATGTTCAGGTGATGCATACTGTTGTTTACTGTTATTATGGTTGATTTTATTATGTGTGTTCAGTATATCGTCTACTGGGTTTAAAAAATAATCATAATTTATTATTTTTCATTGATTTTTGTTTTTGTCACGACGAAATTTTATTCGTGATTTTTTTTTTCACTCAAATTGAGATTGGAATTTTATTTCTTATGGTTTTGACGCTTCTAAATCATTTACCCACACATACCCACACATACCAACACATACCCGCTCATATCCACACATACCCGCATATATCCACACCTACCCGCATATATCTACACCTACTCGTACACGTTGAGGCCAGCATCTTCCCCGGGTTAAGTCTAAGAGGTGTGATATAGTGTTTACCTGAGCTGACGGTGAGCCAGGCTGGTGGTGTTATGGCCGTAGGAGGAAAAATGGTGGAAATGTTTCTCAACTTACAGGTGTTTTGCATTTTGATGAGGGTGCTAGACGGAAGTGGGGAGATGTGAGGGAAGAGAGGAGGTGTGAGGGGAGGGAGGGTGTGTGAGGGAATAGAGATGTGAGGGGAGGGAGGGTGTGTGAGGGAAGAGAGATGTGAGGGGAGGGAGGGTGTGTGAGGGAATAGAGATGTGAGGGGAGGGAGGGTGTGTGAGGGAAGAGAGATGTGAGGGGAGGGAGGGTGTGTGAGGGAAGGAGAGGAGGCGAGGGAAGAGAGAGAGAGAGAGTGTGTGAGATTGATAGAGAGAAAAAAGATAGAGAAAGAGAGGGAGATAAATTATCACCTTATTTCTGTCTTCTTAATATTTATCACCATGTTTCTCTGTCTGTCTGTCTATGATTCCATCTGTATGACTGTCTCTCTGTCTGTCTCTGTCTGTCTCTCCCCAGGCGTTCTGTCTGTCTGTCTGTCTGTCTCTCCCCAGGCAGTCTCCTACACCTCACTACCGAACCAACACGAGAAAGTAAATCCCCACTTGGACATTTAAGCTGCAGTTAACGAGTCGCCTCATTGAATATGTAAATTGGCAGTTATTGTCTGGTGTCACCGTAATTACTCGCTGGTAAAATGTCCACAGTGTGCATCCGAACCCTTAGAGAAATGCACGTTTGAATTGCGTATCTTAATAAATGCTCACAGTATGTAAATTAACCTGAGAAAATGTACGTTCGAATTCCATATACAGGTATCAATAAATGCTGACAGTATGCAAATTAGCTTTATAAAACTGTTTACTTGAATTAGATAAACTGTATTAATAAATTTTTCCCCAATATACATTTAAACCCCAAATTAATTCACCTTTTTTGTCATGAATGCTAATTACCTTTTCTTTATTACAGGTAAGTATATGATTAAGAGCAGTTCAGGTGTTCCACAGGTGATGTATTGTGATTCTCTTGTTTGGTTGTAGTTGTTTTTGTTAGTGAAGTTTAATTATGTACCTATGTATGTACGCATCGTGTGTGTGTGTGTGTGTTGAAGCGAGGTTTTGTTTTCATGTGTGTGTGTGTGTGTGTGTGTGTGTGTGTGTGTTTGAGGCGAGGTTTTGTCTTCATGTGTACATCTGTGTGTGTGTTTGGTTAAGATTTATGTGGACAATCGTTCACTGTAATTTAAGGCTGTGTTCATTAGTGTGAGATAACTGGTCAAGTCGTTTGCTTCCTGCACACATTATTAATCACTACGGTAATGAGAGGAGATACCTTAGACTGATAGCTTAGGTACATAAATGGTGCTACTACTACTACTACTACTACTACTACTACTACTACTACTACTACTACTACTACTACTACTACTACTACTACTACTACTATTACTACTACTACTACTACTACTACTACTACTACTACTACTACTACTACTACTACTACTGATACTACTTCTCTCATCCTCCTCTTCTCTTCATCTTCCCCCCTCCCCTTTCACTCTTTTTCCTCCCTTCCTCCTCCCCTCCCTCCCCTTCCCCCCTTCCTCCCCTTCCTCTCCCCTTCCCCCCTTCCTCTCCTCTCCCTCCCCTTCCCCTTCCTCCCCTTCCTCTCCCCTCCCCCCCTTCCCCCCTTCCTCTCCCTCCCTCCCCCCTTCCCCCTTCCTCCCCTCCCTCCCCCTTCCCCCCCTCCTCCCCTCCCTCCCCCCCCCCCCTTCCTCCCCTCCCTCCCCTCCCCCTTCCTCTCCCCTCCCTCTCCCCTCCCTCTCCCCTCCCTCTAACCTAATGCTTCCTTCGACACCAATTTAAATACCTCCTTATAAATTAATTTACTAATTCATTTTTTTTATCCTTTATCGGCGTCTCCAATCGGGAATGGGAATATGTTGGAATGCTAGGAATGCGGAGGTGGGAATTGGATGGTGGATTTATTGTGTCGGATTTGTGTGTTCCGTGTTGCTTGTTGTGGTGATAAATGGTGGTTGTTGTTGTTGTTGTTGTGGTGGTGGTGGTGGTAGGATTTACGGCAGTGTTGAGAGAGAGAGAGAGATTTAAATAGGGAAGGAGAGAGAGTTGAAGAGAGAGTGAGAGAGAGGAGAGAGAGAGAGAGAGAGAGAGAGAGAGAGTCACATCAATTAAAAACACCGTTCACGAATCACGTCAGCAACACAGAAGGAAGGAGTGTCAGTCAGTCAGTCAGCTTAACTACTTCGTCGTCGTCAGCTTAACTACCTCGTCGTCGTCAGCTTAACTACCTTGTCGTCGTCAGCTCAATCGTGCGTGTCAAGCCAGGCAGTCTCCGGGGAGGGGCGTGGGAGGTGGTCTGGGATGGTGTGGGGGCGGAGGTGGGGGCGTGTGGGGTGGTGGGGGCGTGGGGGTGGCGTGTGGGGGGGGTAGTGAGGGTGGCGTTTGGGCGTGGGGCATGGGGGTGGCGTTGGGCGTGTGGGGATGGCGTGGGGGTGTGGGGGTGGCGTAGGGGCAATGGGGTGGCGTGGGGTTGGCGTAGGGGTGGTGAGGGGCGTGTGGGGTGGTGTGTGGCGTGGGGGCGTGTGGTGGCGTGGGGGCTTGCGTGTCTGAGTGTTAGTTAATTCTACATGATAATTAGGGTAATCCCATTAACTCGGGTCTGCGTCTTAATAAGATTTTCGCTGCTGTTTACTTAAGAATTTCCTCGGCCAAGTCTTTACTCTATTTAATGATGGAATTTAATCAGTTTTTTTCGTATGCTGATAATATTGTATTTTTCGGGTATGTATGTATGTATGTATGTATGTATGTATGTATGTATGTATGTATGTATGTATGTATGTATGTATGTATGTGTGTGTGTGTGTGTGTGTGTGTGTGTGTGTGTGTGTGTATCTCTTATGTGTCTGTCTATCTAGCTGTTCCTGTCTATCTGTCTGTCTGTGTTGATACCTGCTTGTTTGTATGCACTGTCTGTCTGTCTGTCTATTGTTCCTGTCTATCTGTCTGTCTGTCGAGATCCCAACGTGTTTGTATGATTCTGTCTCTGTCCATAAAGAAGACAGTCCCGTCACGACAGCTTTTCCACTAAACCCTGTGTGTCCCGTTCATCATATTCTCCCGGTCAAGACAGTGTTATACGTCTATGTCATTTACGTCGAGTTTCTCCTACTTTACTATCGAGAATTCCGTCCTTAAGGTGAATTGGCGCTTAGAGACCCAACCTCCTGGGATGATCCACGGCCCTTGGTAAGTGTCGACTGAGTTGGGGAAAAAGAGGGAAGGGGGAAAAAAGGGGAAAAAAAGGGGAAATAGAGAAAAAAGGGAAAAGAAGAGAGAGAAAAAAAGGGAAAAGGAAAAAAAGGGAACCAGAAAAGGAATAAAAAAAAAAAATGAGGAAAAAGGACAAACTGATCACAAAATAGCCTCGAGTGCTTGGTAGTTCCGTCACATCTCGCCAAGAAATCAACTAATTAGAGAGATTTGTAAAGGCTTTTCTCAGTGGTAGTTTGTCGGGTCTTTATGAGGGTAAAGTTAAGCAACTACTCCTATTGGTCCACTTAAGAGCGTATCTCTCTCTCTCTCTCTCTCTCTCTCTCTCTCTCTCTCTCTCTCTCTCTCTCTCTCTCTCTCTCTCTCTCTCTCTCTCTCATGGTAAACAGAGCCACCATTGTAAACGTTTTATGGGCGATATATTTTGGGGGTTTACACATTTTTATCCCACGTTCGTCACTGACTTACCTGGCCACACACCTGAGACTTTTACCTGGCCACACACCTGAGACTTTTACCTGGTCCGTTGTGGTGTTTATTATGGCTGTATTCTGTTATTATTGTTATTATTATTATTATTGTTGTTATTATTATTATTATTATTATTATTATTATTATTATTATTATTATTATTATTATTTCTCCTTACTGTTCCGCCTCTTCCTGTAGTGTGGTATAGGGAGCGAGGGATTGAGGGAGTGCAAGACAAGGAGCGAAGGAGTGTAAAGCAGGGAGTGTAAGGCGCGCAGAAAGGGAGGAGAGTGTAAGTCAGGGAGAGAGGTAGTGTGTAAAGCAGGGAGGGAGGGATGAGGGAGGTAGTGTAAGGGAGGAGTGTAAGTCAGGGAGAGAGGTAGTATGTAAAGCAGGGAGGAAGGGATGAGGGAGGTAGTGTAAGGCGCGCAGAAAGGGAGGAGTGTAAAGCAGGGAGGGAGTGTAACGCAGGGAGGGAGTATAAAGCAGGGAGGAAGGGAGTGTAAGGCAGAGAGGGAGGGATGAGGGAGGTAGTGTCGGGTGTCGCACGGGTGAGAGTAATCAGATTACTGCTGTAACAAGCGGCCTTGATGACGCAATAAGACCACTATTATCATGCTGATTATCCCCAGGCAAAAGTGGCCACACGTACAGACCCACCCAGGCCATGGCCACGCGTACCAACCCTCCCAAACCATGGCCACATTTACCAACCCTCCCAGAGTATAAAGCCACACCTGCACTACGGGGAGGGAGGGAAGGAAGTGAAGGAAGGGGAGAGAAAGAATGGAGTGGAAGCAGTGAAGGAAGAAGGAAGGAGAGGAGGAAGGAAAGGAAAGGAAGGGAGTATATATAGGTAATGAAGGAAGGGGAGGAAAGAGGAGAGGAAAAACGTAGAGAAAGAGCAAAGATGAAGAAAAGAGAGAGAAAATGTGTAAGAAAGGAGACAAAGAGAAACAGGGAGATAAAAGGTAGGAAGGGTGGGGAGAAGAGGTGAGGGGAAGAGGAAGGTGATCAAATTATTTAGGGGATTTGACCAATTACTGATAACCCATTGAGTGATTCTTGTAGTGTGTGTGTAAAGGTGTTGACAGGGTCTTATTATGGTGTTGTTATTATTATTATTATTACTATTATTATTATTATTATTATTATTATTATTATTATTATTATTATTAGAAGTAGTAGTAGTAGCAATTATAGTCGTCTGCCAACCA
Source organism: Homarus americanus (assembly GCF_018991925.1). Classification (NCBI taxonomy): domain Eukaryota; kingdom Metazoa; phylum Arthropoda; class Malacostraca; order Decapoda; family Nephropidae; genus Homarus; species Homarus americanus. The sequence continues at coordinate 287,087 of NW_024747729.1, read as the reverse complement.
AAAGGCGTCAGGACCAGGTAACACTCACATGCAAATGAAGGAAACCCACGTAAAAAACACATCCCAAGTTGTGAAATTCTTGAAAATTGGCAAAAACGTTAAAGAGATTTAATTAGAGATGAAAGGAGACTTGTGACGACCAGAAGATGACAGTAAGAGTTAATCCTGAAAAAAAAATTAGAAGAAAAAATCTAAAATTAAACTCCTCTTTGGTAAATTTCCTGTTTAAAAATTAGTCAAATTTTATAAAAGTTTAATTTGAAGAGAAAGAAAGAGCACCCGGTGTCTTTAAGGTGCTTATAAATGCTCTTTCTCGTGGAAAATAAAAGTTTATATTTGTTTTTGCATATTTTCAAGATTTTTATTCAAGATTTTTTCAAACTTTGTCGTGGTATTGTAACGTTGAGAATTTCATTTTTGCCGTAATGCACAGAGTCGGGTCCTTGCACCTGTGAGTGTGACTGTTCTTAATTTTTCTTCTTCCTTCTTATTCTTTCCTTCCCTCTGTTTTATCTTCTTTTCCTCCTTCAGTTTCTTATTCTCATTCTGCTCCTCTTGCTCCTCCCATTTTCCTCCAGTTCCACTTCTTTCTCCGATTTGCTCTTCCTCCTCTTTCTTCTCCGTTTCCTCATCCTCCTTCTCTTCTTTGTCCTCCTCCTCTAGTTCTTCCCCCTCCTCTCCCCCCTCCTCCCCCTCTCCCACACAAGCACACAAACACTCCTCATTGTCACCAGGTATTGAAGCCCCTGGACCTGCAGTGACCCCAACACATACCACCGCTGCCAAATAAGCGATCAGAGACTCACAGCGCCACATAACAAAGGCGGCGAACGATGGAATTAATGTCTGGGGTGTGGAGTGGGGGAGGGGATGAGAGGGGAGATGGGTGGATGGGATGGGGAGGAGAGGGGTGGATGAGAGGTGGATGGGAAAATAAGAATAGGAATAACGGATAGGTAAATAGAGAGATAAATTAGGGGTGGATGGAAGGAGGATGAGAATAGGAGAAAACGAAAGAGGGAAGGAAGAGAAGGTGAAAGAAGAAGGAAGAGGTAAAGAGGAAGGTTAATGAGAAGAGGAAAATATAATAAAAGGAGAGATGGGAAGGTAGAGAAAAGATAGAATTGTAGGGAGAGAGAGAGAGAGAGAGAGAGATTAAATGGTGTGAGAAGGAAAGGGGTGCATGGGACACAGCCGATAAAGGACGGGAGGTGAAGCAGAGGTGAGAATAACAGAGGTAAAGGGAAGAAGAGGTAGATATAGTAAATAACAAAATATGGAACAGAAGAAATAGATGGATAAGGAAATAAAGAAGAAGATTTTGAGAGAATAAGAATGACAAATCAGAAGGGAGATAGAATGACAGAGAGAGAGAAAGACAGACAGACAAACGAACAGAGAGATAGACAAACAAAAAAGAGACAAGAATTAAAAAGAAAAAAACGCGTCAAATATAGAAGACGGGTCACACACACACACACACACACACACACACACACACACACACACACACACACACACACACACACATATATACAGAGTGAGAGAGACGGTCCTCAAAAAGCCATTGACAGGTGACGGGTGTGTGAGTGAGTGAGGGGGGGTAGAGACAGAATACCCCATGACGTCACATACTGTCAAGGTGACGGGCGGCCCCAGGTACCTCCAGTCACAAATGCCGTCCACACCACCGTCATCTGTCACTACCTCCCCGTGTGTAGTTTGGCGCCATCTTTGACGTTTTTGTGAATCTTTTCTGTCTGTCTGTCTGTCTGTCTGTCTGTCTGTCTAGAATTATATAAGTTGAAATATTTAAGAACTTTGTGACGTATATTACACACACACACACACACACACACACGGGTCGTCATTTTTCTTTACCTATCTTTTGACCTGTCATTATCCCCGTCACCAGCTCTCTCTCTCTCTCTCTCTGTCCTTTCCTGCCCCCTTTCTGCCTCTCCAGTGCTTCAGTTATCCCTGCTTCTTCTTTCTCCCTTTCCTCCTCCCTCCCCTCGTTGACTTTACTCTCTCCCCTCTTCTTTCTTTCTTTCGTATTCAGCATTCCTCCTCTCTCTGTCCTCTCCCTTGTCTCCTTATTTAATTATTCAGTCTCTCTCTCTCTCTCTCTCTCTCTCTCTCTCTCTCTCTCTCTCTCTCTCTCTCTCTCTCTCTCTCTCTCATATTTTTCCCTTCCTCCATATTCTTTTCTCGTCTCTTACATTTTCCACATATATTTCTTTTTCTCCCTCTTCTTCCATTTGTCCCTCCTTCTTCCTCCTTCTCACCCCGTTCTTCCCTTTTTATCACCTATTTCTTCCTCTCTCTTCCTCTCTCCCTCTTCTCACGTCCACTACAGTATGTAACTTAAAATCCCAGTTCATGATTTCACAATTTGGTAACCCCCCTCACCCCCTCCCAGATACCCCCCCACCCCCCCTACCCTCCAGACACCCTCCTGACCTCCTCAACCTTCCTCCCACCGACCCACTACCCCTCCCAACCCTCCCGACCCCCACCCTCCCCCACCGCCCCCCCTCCCTACCCTCCAGAACCCCCCTCACCCCCCTCCACAGGCCTTTGCCATGCATCTCCACCCCTCGAGGCTCGACTGTTTAATCCCCAAATATTCCTTCGTTAAATTCTCTCTGCATAAGTGAATCATTTAACTGTTCTTACTCTCAGCTGCGACACAGGAGTTGATGAGGTATTCAACATGGCGTCTGAATTGCTCTGAGACTTTACCATACCTGTGTTGATTTCAGTTGAAGTTATAGTTACAAAGATGATTCAAAATGGCGATGGAATTACTCTGTGACTATACTATAAGCAGCTTTTTTGCATGGCTAATAAAGGTGAAATTTAAGATAATATCACATAATATAGATGGTGATTCAAGATGGCGTCGGAATAACACTGTGACTCTACCGTGGACAGTTGTGTTTTGCTGTACTTGCTTACTAGAGGGGAAGTGAACGTGGGAACCTTCTAGAATCTGGTGATGTGTGTGTGTGTGTGTGTGTGTGTGTGTGTGTGTGTGTGTGTGTGTGTGTGTGTGTGTGTGTGTGTCGGCTGAGATTAAGAATTGTGGATGTGGTTTGACGATTATAAAATTCAGTACCACTACCACAATCACACTACCACGATCACACTACCACAACCACACTACCACACTACCACAACCATATCACCACACTACCACAACCAGCATTAAACACCCAAGACGTACCAAAACTTCTCCCTTTGGGTTTTGGAATACCCTAGGATAAAAAGAGTACCCCTGTATTGATGTTCATACGGTCGTTTATCCCATCCAAAAGGGGAGGACATTACACCTTTATCGACACTGTGGCTAAGCTCTGTATTGCCCCGGTGACAGTGAGAGGATTGGTGTGTGGTGGGTGACAGCTGGTGAGAGGATCCGCAATCTGTTTTGGGGTGAAATTGTCTCTGATGTTTTTGTAGGTTTTGGGGGGGGGGAGAGTTTTCACTACAGCGGGGTTATGTAGGTCTTGGTAGTTAGGGTCGTGTAGTGTGTGTGTGTCAGTTTAGTAGGTGATATATGTCTACAGGAGTATCAACATCAACACTGGAATGAGAGGGGTTAAATCATATGGCCTCTTCTTTAAATACCATGTGGGTGTGAGTAAAGACGGTGAGGTAACGCGGTAAAACAAAGATCTTTAAGATGGTGTTTACATTTGATAAACGACCACTTGCCTACGTGTAAATCTAACCAAATAACTCCTGAGAAGAGAAGTGGTCTAGTCCCCTGAAGGCCTCCCAGCACGTAGTAGCAACAGGTATTGTAATAATCTCTTGAACCTTCTTTTCATTGGGTTATATTTACACAGCTGGAAGGGTGAGCATTTTTTCCCCTGGCCGTGATCTGACTGTCGCTGTCCTGTGCTGGTAAACACGGAAATCCTCACGGGAGAGGGATTAGTCTAGCCAGAGAGTGATTAGGAATAATTGAATTGTCATACCGTCGGCTGGGAGACTCACACATAGACACACACGTCGTTCTTTTGTTGACACTACTCCGGGTGCCGTGTGTGACGTAGTTTGTCTTGGAGATTTGCATGTGGAGTGACGAGAGGAAGTTGTGTTCCCGAGGTACTTAGGGCCGTGTTGTGAAGCAGAGGAAGGGGGGGGGGGACTACCTCGCCTTTTGAACTCATAAGAGGAGGGGGAGGAGGGGATGAGTGTGGCTTACATGATGGAAATTGAAATTGAGTTTTGTATGAACCTCAATAGCATGTAATTGTTTGGTTAATCGTACTTTATGGTTGAGTCTTCAATTTTGCTCAATTTTTTACTGGTAGTTTGGTTGTTGGGATGACTTAGTTGATAGTGAAGGACATCTGGGTGTTTAGTATCGTTAGTAAATGATTGTATACATCTGCTTACACGAAATCTTTCCTGTCAACAAGTAAGGTCTTAGGGAAGAGTTTGAGGCAAGTGGATAAGGAAAGAGCTTTTAGTTGTAAATATATGTATCCAGCTGAAGGCTTAAAACACACACACACACACACACACACACACACACACACACACACACACACACACACACACACACACACACACACACACACACCATAACCTGCAATATGTACACAACAAAGCAACAGGTGTCTGCCATAACACCTGTACACAGTAACAAGGTGAGACAGACAGGTAGGGGGAGAGGAAGACACCTTACCCACAGATCACACGCCCTCTCTTGGCCAGGGTTTTATGTTAATACTGGCCAGTTTTATCAGACTTCTCCCTGTGATTTACATACATACATATCTTTACATACACAACTAGTAAGAGACGGAGGGGGAGTGTGTGTGTGTGTGTCGCGTCAAAACATTGTTCACTAAAAACATTCTTGTTGTTGGTCCTGGACTGAACAACCTTAAAAGAATATACATATATTTTTCCTCTATGCATTAATGTGTTGTTGTTGTGGTTGTTGTTGTTGTTACTTCGTTTGTTTCCCATATTACTGTTTTTGTTGGAAGGCACACACACACACACATACACACACACACACACATACACACACACACACACACACACACACACACACACACACACACACACATACACACACACTGTTCCGCCGTGTTCATCAGCTTAAGTGGTGAGATAGTTAAGCTTATTCTTAACGACTCTCAGCCGGAGCCAGTCGCTGTGAGGCTGCATAATGTCCTCACAGTTTGCGTAGACCCCTTACAACATGCGTAGGTATCTTGTATTATGCGTAAACTTAAGTCCTCTTCAATATGCGTAAACTAACTCTCTCTCTCTCTCTCTCTCTCTCTCTCCACACACACACACACACACACAGAGGTTAAGATACCGTGGGTAACAAATCACACGCTGCATCCATAACGAAGATTTGAACCAGAGAACAAAGGAATGCCAGCCCAGTATGCTACCCGCTCCGCCACTGTACCACCAACTCTTGCAACGTGACTAATTTTTTTCACCCTAACCTAACCTAACCTAACCTAACCTTACCTAACCTAACAGCATGCGTAGGTCGGGACTGTATACTATAAGGCTTTCTCAGCTTCCCCTTCTGTCATCTCCTCTCCACAGCCTCATGACAGCTGGAGCCACCATCCATCATCATATGTAAACAATATCCTCTACTCCTCTACATTATCTCTTCCCTCATCTCTCCAGCTATCTCTCTCTCTCTCCCCCCTACATCGCGATGCTCCTCACTCTTTCACTATCTCTCTCCTTCTTTATCTGTACCGCAGGAGGGAGGGAAGGACAGCAGGGCGAGCATCCCACACTATTCATCTCCCTCCATCCATCACAATTAATGACCATTTAGCAGGGTCGGTGTTCCTCCGTTCTTGTCATCTCAGGTGGAAGAGTAAATAGGATTTTTATTTTTTTTTTTACCTGTGTAATTTTCTCTCAGGTGATTTATTTTATTTCTTTTGTGGTTTATTGAAGCGTCAGTTGAGGATTAATATGACTTTTGGAGTCTTTTTTTCTGTTTAGTTTTTTCTTTCTTGTTTCAGTGTCTTGTAAAAAACATGCATAAGTTATGATGTTGGTTGAGCGTTTGTCTTGTATCATAAAGAAGGGAAGACCACCGAGCGAGGAAGAGGGGGAAGAGAAGAGGGGGGTTGGAGGAAGAGAGGAAGAGGATCTGGGAGCTGCCATTTCTGCCTCCTGATCCATCTGGTCAATCAGCTCTCAGGGATTACACACACACACACACACAATAGTTTTAGGTCCCCGTGTTTGCTCAGCTGTTGGTGGTCTTTTTTTTACAGTTTGGAGTGACCTGTTGCAAGGATCGTAGTGTGTGTGTGTGTGGTGGGGGGATGGTGATAGAGGTGTGGTGAGTAGGTATGGTGGGGGTTGGGATTGGGGTGTGTGGATGGGGATGGGGGCGTGGTGGGGACGGGTGAGGAGTCTGTTGTGGAGGAAGAGTTGTGTTGGGGAGGGGGATAGGCGGGAGAGGAGTGGAAGGGGTGGTAATGTGGTGGGGGCAGGTGTGGTGAGGGAAGGAGTGTTGGGGAGGGGTGTGTGGTGGGGGATGGAGAAGGGGGAAGGGCCTCTCTGAAAGCGTTTACTCGAGCGATCATGGTATTAAGCCTTCGTCATTCACGTATTGATCTTGCTGCAGCAATATACAACATCGGGTGTTTGTTTAAGGCCAAAATAGGGCAAGCGGCGACCTCCTTTGTCTGACCGAGAATAAGGGGACTATTTAGTGAGTCAATATCATTTAAAGGTTCGATTTGTATGTTGGAAAGGATGACATTTTATAAGCTACTTCAAACACCTTGCTAAAATTCGCCCTGTGTGTGTGTGTGTGTGTGTGTGTTTGTGTGTGTGTGTGTGTACCATTGTCTCAACCTCTCATAAGTGCAAGAGGGACTTTAGGTTGTTTAAACACAGGGAAAAGTTTTTGTAAAGCTCTGTATACTTCGTCAATACCCGCGGTGCACCTTCAGGCCCTGACGACTTGTACCTGTGTGACCTGTACCTGTGTGACCATGTGTACCTGTGTGATGGTGTGTACCTGTGTGGCCTGTACCTGTGTGACGGTGTGTACCTGTGTGACGACGTGTTCCTGTGTGACGACGCGTACCTGTGTGACGACGTGTACCTGTGACGACGTGTACCTGTGTGACGACGTGTACCTGTGACGACGTGTACCTGTGACGACGTGTACCTGTGTGACGACGTGTACCTGTGACGACGTGTACCTGTGTGACGACGTGTACCTGTATGACTACCTGTGTGACGACGTGTACCTGTATGACGACGTGTAATCAGATAAAAGACCGTCTCTCTCCTTGTTTTCCCTTCTGTCTTTGCTCCATTCTCTTCCTCCTTCACCTCCTACACTCCCCTGCACTCCACCTCTCCCGACACTACCTTTCACCTCCTACACCCACCCCCCCACCCCCACCACTTACAGTCTTACACCCCACCACCACCTCCTACACCTCTCACCACCACCACCTCCTACACTCACCACCCCCTCCTACACCATTAATACCCTCCCATAATTCCCACCATCACGCCTGACGATGACGGTGGAGGCTGAAGGTAGATGTAGAGGCTGGCAGACGAGCTCGCTACACGGGACCAAAAAAAAAGGTGTTATTGGTGTTGATGTCCATATCAGAGGCATGGTGAAGACTCTCTCTCTCTCTCTCTCTCTCTCTCTCTTAGAAAAGTGAGGCACAAATTGTCTCTATAGTCAGATTCACACACAAGATAGGTCCCACGAAGCTCAGTAATGGAAGGTGTGAAGTATTGATGTGGCTTTTTAAATCCTCCTCCCCATCCCACTCCTTCCCCTCCCTCCCCCTTCCCCCCTCCCTCTCCCCCCTTCCTTTCTGTAATAATCTCTAATCCCTTTAAGAGCAGGTCAACAATTAATATAGAGGACATGATGAGTTATCTCAAAATAATTCCAGGTGAATTTGTGTCTACCTGAGTTGTTAATAATCATGAAGAATGTGATAATGTAATGAATAATGACAAGAAACACTATTGATGTATACGAAGGTGAATAATGAGACGTGTGGGTGACTGTGACTCCTCATATACTTCATTAAATGTTATGTAAGTGTGTGTGTGTGTGTGTGTGTGTGTGTGTGTGTGTGTGTGTGTGTGTCTGTGTGTGTCTGTGTGTACAGTCGGCACTCCATCTTGTAGCTCATAAGCATACTGGCACAACATGTCGTAGACGGATTATAATTTTAATTTATGGATGCTCGGAGGTGCTTGTGTGTCCTGCCCAGCGACTGAAGAATTCCACGTCACATAGAAGAGAGAGAGAGAGAGAGAGAGAGAGAGAGAGAGAGAGAGAGAGAGAGAGAGATAATGTCACGATAACTAAAGATTGCTAAAATGACAGATACAAAGACCGTACTGTCGCTAGGGGTTTCAACAAATACATAGCAACAAAACCTACAATACCGAATCCAATCTCGATGCTGAAGTACACGAGATGTTGACGCCATCACCACCACCACCTTGACTGTTAAGATATACCCGGTACTCATATAGCAGCAGGGAAGAAGGAGGTAGGGGACCAAGGTGACTGACTGACTGCAGGGAGTAAGTGACGCATCGTTAATAAGATACATGAGTTGGTCTGGGGTGTGTCTGGCTGGTCATGGGAGGGCAGGGCTGGGCTGGGCTGGGCTGTGGTGTTAGTGTGTGCAGTGTTTTATTAGTGGTTGGACTTGTGTGTGTGTGTGTGTGTGTGTGTGTGTTGTCGAGGGTGAGGTGCCTTACCTGCCGTGATGGGTGTCAACAGGTGTGCTACGGGTGTTGTGAGGACTGGGATGAACAGGGTAATAGTGATCAAGGAGGAGGGGGGGGGTGCAGCCGGGCGTATGAGGAGGCGTAGCGGGTTGTGTACTACGCCACGGGAGCGTATAATGGCAGCCAGTTTGGGGATGGCATAATAGGGGCGTGACCAGCTGCTCCTGACGATAAACCAGTTTAACACCTCCATCAAATCCTTCGTCACGACCTTCCTCTCTCTCTCTCCCTCCCTCACCCTTAGTCCTAAATACCCCCTCTCCTTACCTCCCTACCCCTCCTCCCTACCTCCTACCTCCCTCTCCCTATCTAAGTCCCCTAAATATCCCCCTCCTTCCTCTACTCCTTAAACACCACCCCCTCCTTCCCTGAGTCCCCTAACACCCCTCTCCCTCTCTCCCTAAGTCCCCACACCTCCCTTACTTCCTGCTCCTTACGTGTCTCCACTCCAAGCCCTTCACCCCCCCCTCCTTCATAGTGTTCTTTCTTTGATCCTATCCCCCAGGCCCAGTCCTCCCCAGGCATCCCATCCCTCCCAGGCATCCCATCCCCAGGTCCCATCCCCTCCCAGGCATCCTATCCCCCCCAGGCGTCCTATCCCCCGGGAGTACCGTATCCTTCACCACAGTCACCATACCCCCGTTGACTCCGCCCATCAGCGTGCACCATAAACACCTCACCATGATCCTCCCTGACGTGTACATCACAACTTGTGTCTCGTTAATTGCTCTATTTTATTTGTGTTTGTTGACGTATAGTTATTGATGTTGTCTGGGCGGTTAGTGTGTTAATACCTGAATGTTGTCACCAGGCTCACCCACACAGCTGTGGTCTGGGAGGGTGTGTGGTGCTGTACTGATCCAGGTGGAGGAAATATAAAGGAAAACTATACACAAATAGTAAGGTATAATGATGACTCGTGCGGGTACAGTATTTCCTTCACCAGTGTTCAAAACATTGTGACAGTAGTAATGAGTCCTTTAGTTCATGACCTCGTAATGTTAAGGTAAATTGGGACGTAAATGTTGGGATGAATTTATTAGTGATATGTAAAATGGGTCAGGAATTATAAAGCAAGAATCTATAGGTTATTATTTGTAGGTAGATAGGTGGATGGGTAGGAAGGGAGGTGGGTAGGTAAGTAGATGGGTGGGTAGATAGGTAGGTGGATGGGTAAATGGGTGGGTTGATAGGTAGGTGGATGGGTAAATGGGTGGGTTGATAGGAAGGTGGATGGGTAAATGGGTGGGTAGGTAGGTAGGTGGATGGGTAAATGGGTGGGTAGATAGGTAGGTGGATGGGTAAATGGGTGGGTAGGTAGGTAGATGGATAGGAAGGTGAGGTAGGTATGTGGATGGGTAGGAAGGTGAGGTAGGTATGTGGATGGGTAGGTAGGTAAGTAGGTTAGGCAGGCAGGTGGGTGGTGTTGTAGAGGTGTGTGGTGGGTTGGCCAGGTAGCGAGCGTCTCTGGGTGTGGTGGTGGCTGCAGGTGGGTGGTGTTGTGTGTGTGGTGGGTTGGCCAGGTCTGGGTGTGGTGGTGGCTGCAGGTGGGTGGTGTTGTAGAGGTGTGTGGTGGGTTGGCCAGGTAGCGGCGTCTCTGGGTGTGGTGGTGGCTGCAGGTGGGTGGTGTTGTAGAGGTGTGTGGTGGGTTGGCCAGGTAGCGAGCGTCTCTGGGTGTGGTGGTGGCTGCAGGTGGGTGGTGTTGTAGAGGTGTGTGGTGGGTTGGCCAGGTAGCGAGCGTCTCTGGGTGTGGTGGTGGCTGCAGGTGGGTGGTGTTGTAGAGGTGTGTGGTGGGTTGGCCAGGTAGCGAGCGTCTCTGGGTGTGGTAGTGGCTGCTCCCTCACTGTCTTATCTGACGCGTCTTGCCCCGCCTTGTTTGTCGCTATCCTGCACCGCCACGCCTCTTGCTTGTACACCTCCCCACTTTATCTTGACACTTACTGTATACTAAGAGTGACGTACCTGGCCAATAACAAGTGCTGGCTCTATACACCTTGACTACCTGTATCAATTCTGGTCAAGAGGAATATTACGTTTTAGTATTTTGGTTTAGTAAAAAAAAAAGTTAGCGTGTTGCTTATCAGAATAATTACTGTTTCTATTTCATTTCTTTACTAACTAACTTTTTGATACTGTGATTTACCTGGCTGTTGTTGAGGACAGAAAGGTGTGGGCTGACTTGGTAGTGTTATTATTGTCAGTGTGGTTTGTGTACCTGCGTGCCGGCCACACCTGTTACGTTAATTGGTTCTTGAACTTATTAGAGTTACTCATTGGTCTAGCTTGTTACGATGTGGACCTGAGTGTTGCACGTGACACACCCTACCACCAACAACCACACCATCACCCCACCACCATTAGCCACACCATCACCCCACAATGTCCACCACAATTTACTGGCAGCCAATTCATTACTGTGAGAGTCCTTGACGAGGATTCCACACGTTTCGCCTTTAAGTCGGATTTACAGCGTCGACGAAATTAAACCACTGTAGTTGACGCGTAAAAACTTAATCTTCGGCAAAGTTTAGTAGGAATTATCTCTTAGTTATGTGTTGTATATTTCCTATCATGAAACTTAGGAACTCCATCTGTGAGCTGTTGTGTTTTCTGTGCCTACATAAAGACACCTTATCCTTACCTTAATAGCCTTACCTGTTTACCTGTGTGATCAACCTCTCCACCTCCCTGGCTTTCATCTCCCCCTTACACGATTATCTCCAACTCACCTGTAAAATTGATTCCAGAAGACACCATACATTCCTTCACTCTATAATGATGGAAAGTTCTGGAAGTAATGAATGTGTCGGGCTCAGTAGACAACACACGGGAGACTCGGCCCTGTAATGTAGGTAAGGAATAATTGTAGCAAGACCTTCCATCAGCCTCAGTAAATACCATATTCTGGGTCCCCTTTGCATGTTGTCTGTAGTTCATCCTGTCCCACTGTCTCCTGCCCCCCTCCACCCCTTTTACCTACTTACCTACCTACCTACCTTCCTCCCTTCCCTCTCCCTCCCCTACCTCCCTCGTTTTTTGTGCCTTCTCCCTGTCTCCTCCTCCCTTTCACCAGCCCTCCCAAGCTCCCATACCATTAACTCTTTCCCCTCCGTATCTCCATTCTTTCTCTATCTTCTCTTCCTCTTCTCTCCTCTCCTTCCTTTCTTCCAACGCTTCCCTCCGGTCACCCTTCCCTCTTGCTCTCCCCTCCCCCAGTCTCTTCTCTCCCCCAGCCTCTCCTCTCCCCAGCCTCTCCTCCCCATCCCCCCCCTCGCTGCCTGAGCCGCGGGCACGACGTCTCCCCCCAAATTGGGTAGGGGACAACCACGTGTGTCCCGATTAATCGCGACTTTATAGGAGGTGGAGTGGCGATTACTGGAGGTAGGGTGGAGGCGGGGTGGAGGGTGAGGCGGGGTGGAGGGTGAGGCGGGGTGGAGGGTGAGGCGGGGTGGAGGGTGAGGCGGGGTGGAGGGTGAGGGCGAGGTGGGGTGGAGGGCGAGGATGATTGCTGGAGTTAATACTCTGCGGTGGTGCTGCATCACGAACAGGGCCCCGCACCTCCACAAATACTGTGCTGAGATAAGAGAGACTACTGGCAGATGTCTCTCCCTCCCTCTTATCTCTCCCTCCACTAGTCACTACACCCACCACCACACCTTTTTTACACACACCTTAAATTATCTTTGTTATTCAGGGTATTTATCGCCCGGCAGCAGGGTATGGCTTCGTATAAGGCCGAGGAAGATGAATGGTCTCCCGTGTCTTCCGAGTCCTTATTTTTTTGGGGGACGATTTAATTACATTGCATTTGTTAGGGATGATTATGGTGGTGCTAAATTAGGACCTGATGTGGGGTATAAGACGTGCTGCTGCTGGTCTTGGGTCGCGACGTATGTTTGTTTGTTTATGTAATCAGCTGATGTGGCCGCGGGGGTTATGTGTCTTTTTTGAGGGGGAAATTATTCTTCTCTTCGATTCCTGTGATGAAGCTTGTTGTTATGAGGCCTAGAACAGGAAGGTTTAAGCTTGTGTGCTTTTTTTTTAAGCTGGGGAGGTTTGTGAGACTGTTTTATGAGATGTTAGGTTTAGTTTGCCTTAGAGACCACAAGTTTAACGTAGGAAAGACCTCACGTATAACGCTTAAAACACCACACGTTTAATGCACCTAAGACCTCAAGTTTAATGTAGGAAAGACCGGAATCTCAAAAGTTCGCACGTTTTTTCTTTTCTTAACTGGATGCGAGAAGTGAGAACCCACCTAACTGCCCCGCCCCGCCCCGCCCCGCCCCGCCCCGCCCGCTATAAAGAACCTACGCCACAAAAAAACTCCCAAAATGGCGTCAAAAGTACACTGAGACTAAAGGCATTCTGTTACCCACTGGTACTGGAGGAGAGTATGTGTGAGCGTGTGAGTGAGTGAGTGAGTGTGTGTCTGTGCGGGTGAGTGTGTGTATGTGTGTTAAGGAGGGATGGGGTGGTGCTTTGTGTGTTTGTGTGTATGTGACCCAGGGTGAGGGAGGTGGTGGTGGTGGTGGTGGGCACAGGGGAGAGATCTTCCTGGTGGGGGAGGATGACCCTGCAGGAGGCCGAGCCGGTATCACCTGGGAAACCTCGACTTTTATACCTGTAATTACCTTTCCTCAGTGTGTGTGTGTGAGAGAGAGAGAGAGAGAGAGAGAGAGAGAGAGAGAGAGAGAGAGAGAGAGAGAGAGAGAGAGAATGTGTGTGTGAATAAGAGAAAGTATATCTGTGTCTTTATGTATGTGTCTATGTGTGTGTGTGTGTGTGTGTGTGTGTGTGTGTCCATGTCTGTCTGTCTATCTGTGTGAGAAAGAGATGCACTTTAGTATAAGAATCTCGTATCTATACATTCGAGGTAATAAAATATCAAAGCTCAATAATGAACTTTAAAACATTCCACGACAGAGGTGATAATCAGATACCATAATTCACCTCCCTTGATCACACCCATGTAACCCTCCCCCTCTCACCCCCCTCCTCACCCCTCTCCCCTCATGCCCCTCCCCCCTGTCTTGATCTTTCCCTTCCTTATCTTGTCTCCTATAACTTTCTCCTCCCTTCTTCCTCCTTCCATCTTCTTCCTTCCTTCTTCCACCTTCACACACACACACACACACACACACACACACACACATGTCAAGCAACTAACTAACCCCCCCAAAAAAATCGACAAATCTTTCTCTCAACCAATAGCAACAGAATCCAGCTCATTAGGATCCGAGTCAGCGTCATGGTTCGTTCCAAATGAATCCCGGGTTCGAAGCTTCAGACATTTCTACGATATTTTTTCCTCCTTTAAGTGGATATGAGGCAACGAATCCAGGGTACATGAAGGTTTAAATTCTTGCTTCACTGTTGACATCATTTGTGTGTGTGTGTGTGTGTGTGTGTGTGTGTGTGTGTGTGTGTGTGTGTGTAGGAAACTTGCTTGGGTTCGTCTAGGCGGATTCATCAGTTTTAAGTCATCTGGTGATTAATTATCGGGATGAGACAGTGAACCTTAATCATCCTCCTCTCTCCCCTTCCTTCTTCCGTCTTCCTCCTTCCTTCTTTTCCTCTCTCCTTCCTCCTTCCTCCTTCTTCCTTCTTCCCCCTTCCTTCTCTTCCTCTCTCCGTCTCCTTTCTCTTTGGTTGTGGGTACATGTGGTGATGTATGATGGGGTCTTGTCCAGCTGTGGTGGTGGTGACGATGGTGATGATGGTAGTGTTGATGGTGATGATGAAGATGGTAGTGGTGATGATGATGGTAGTGGTGATGGTGGTAGTGATGATGATGATGGTAGTGATGATGATAGTGATGATAGTGATGATGATGATGGTAGTGGTGATGGTGGTAGTGATGATGATAGTGATGATGATGATGGTAGTGTTGATGGTGATGATGAAGATGGTAGTGGTGATGATGATGGTAGTGGTGATAATGATAGTGGTGATGGTGATGATGATGGTAGTGGTGATGATGGTGTGAGGGAGGCAGGGACGGAGGCTCTTTAGAGGGTACTATATATATATAAAAGTAACCCAGTCTGGCGTGAGTGTGGGGTTTACATGTCTTTCTCTGTGTTAAGCCTGACCACACCACACAAAGGCTCCCCCAACCACCACTACCACCATTACCACCACCATCATCACCACTATCACCGTTACCACCATGGGTTGGGTTAGTTTAGTTTGGTTAGGTTAGGTTAGATTAGGTTGAGTTTGGTTAAGTTAAGTTTACTTTGGGTTGGGTTAGTTTAGGTTTGGTTAGGTTAGGTTAGATTAGGTTGAGTTTGGTTAAGGTAGGTTAAGTTTACTTTGGTTACGATGGTTTAGGTTAGGTTAGGTTAGGTTAAGTTAGATTAGATCAAACTCCTTACACGAAAAGCCTAGTCATTATATAAAATAACTGATTACAGAGATTAACTAATACACTTACCCTAGTCTTCTGGCATGAGTGTTATCAGAACCCTAAGCTGAGAGTCTTATAATAAATATGGCGGCCAGTATAAGCTCAGTTTACGATCATAACTGAATATTTTGTCCCGCTGCTCGGCCACATAGTGATGTAGTCAGCGCTTCCTCTTGCCTAAGCTCGTTTTTAATAGTGCATCGGCAATATGTTCACTGTATGGTATATTCTGTATAATATGGCACTTGTAGGATAGGCTCTATAATATGGCACTGGTAGGATATTCTGTATAATATGGCACTGGTAGGATAGGCTCTATAATATGGCTCTGGTAGGATAGGCTCTATAATATGGCTCTGGTAGGATAGGCTCTATAATATGGCTCTGGTAGGATAGGCTCTATAATATGGCTCTGGTAGGATAGGCTCTATAACATGTCTCTGGTAGGATATCCTGTATAATATGGCACTGGTAGGATAGGCTCTATAATATGGCTCTGGTAGGATAGGCTCTATAATATGGCACTGGTAGGATAGGCTCTATAACATGGCTCTGGTAGGATATCCTGGTATAATATGGCACTGGTAGGCATTCTGTATAATATGGTGGTAGGATATTTAATAGTGTATTTCCTGTTAGAAGCGAGTGCCAGGTTTAATGAGATTTTTCATTGGGAGGAATAGTGTGTGTGTGTGTGTGGGGGGACCATTGCTCTCCTACACATTGGTAGGTGAGCCTTTGTGACCCTACTGGTGAAAAGTCACTGCTGGTTACCTCGTTACTACCTGTGGTGATAACAGGTAGTTGCAGAGAGACTACTTCTTTGATCTTGAAATATTCTTAATCTATCTTATCCATTTCTTTTTTCTTCTCACTCCAGTTCCTCTCTCTCTCTCTCTCACTCCACTTCCTCTCTCTCACTCACCATTGTTTCTTCTCCTCTCCCTTCTTCTCCTCCTCCCCTTAACTCGGGTGTGACCTTAACGAGGGTGTTGTTGACCCGGGTGTGGCCTGGCGACGTGTAAGAATACCTGAGTCTGGTCCCCGGCGGCTTATACATCTGGTCTCATTATTTTGACTGGCAACAGCAGATAGGTTGAACACACATGTTCTCTTGTTTATATAAGCAAGCCTTTTCAGTGGACCCCCCGCGGTTAGTCCCCTACTTACAGGATATCTGGCGGGCCCTAAGACCCTCCTGACAGAGGCTCTACAAGGGTACTTACCTCCGTCAGGCTATTGTAGTGAGGGTTTATTTAGCTGGTGGCAGACCCGTCAGCTGTCTGGCCCACGGATTATACTTAAAGTCCTACACTACACGAGGCAGATGACCTTCCTCCCTCCCCGCGCGGCGTCACCAGGGCGAGGATCCTGTAGTGTTTACGTTTCTCGCTGGAGAATAATTCTAATGAAACGCTGACGGTGTCCTAGTCCACGGTAATGTGTTCCAGTTTTTATTTTATTAATTTTAATTATATTTTATTTTTTGTTTGTTGGAGGATAATTGTGAGGTAATTATAGAAAATCCTTATTAAGATTAATGTATATTTATATGATGTATAGTAATGCATTTTGTTGTGACACATAATTATATGAAATAACTGTTAGTAGATAATGATATAGTTAAGATATACGAACATCCTGGAGCAGATTAAGATATACGTGTAATGAATATTCTCATTATTATTTTTTTCTTTCTTCCTTTCCTTCTTTCTTTCTTGCCGAGGAGTAATTTTAATCAATAATCATAAACAGTTCACTTCAGATTAATCTTTTTCCGCCTGACACACTTATTTTTTCTCCAGGATGAAGGACAACACAGGGTGGGGTGTTAACTTACTGGACTTATATATTACCTGGGAAAAAAATAAATCCTCGTATCCTTAAATAGTTGTAGATATTGTTGATGGGGTTTTGTTGACTTGTAGAGAATATTCTGCTGTTCTTCTGTGGGTCTGCTGTGCGTCTGCTGTTAATCCTGTTCTTTGCTGTTTCGGCTGTGTGATGCTGTTCCTTTGTATATGTAGTTGTTGATCGTAGTGTACATCTCGTGTGTGTGTGTGTAAAGGGTACTCAGTGGGGAGGGCAGCTGACGTCTTAGTAGATATGACTTATGGAGTGTGAAGGCTGGGTGTCCTTGTGTTGCTGTGAGGTGAGAGAAGAGGAGTGAGGAAAGGAGGGAGGGAGGGAGTGAGAGGGTGGGGGGCGGGAGGGAGTGAGTGAGAGAAGGAGGGAGGGAGTGAGGGAGGGGAGGGACAGAGTGAGGGGGGTTAAGAGTTGAGAGGGGAGTGGGACAGGTGGTGGGGCGGGGGTGGTTCAGACGCACGCACATGCACGCACGCACACGCACGCAAGGAGGAAGGTTATCTACAGTTGATAATTACGAGAACACGACAGCGACGACGCCTTCACTGCCTGTCCTTCAGTCCTTAATCGTAATTGTTGATGAGAGGGAACACACACACACACACACACACACACAGGGCATGAGATAGAGTATAACACGAAACTTGGTCAATCAGTCAGTTAATCGGAGAAAACAAATGATGATAATAATGATGATGGTGATGATGAAGATGATGATGATGATGATGATCTCTGGGGAAAGTTATTTCTCCTTTGTCTTGTCTACTCTCTCTCTCTCTCTCTCTCTCTCTCTCTCTCTCTCTCTCTCTCTCTCTCTCTCTCTCTCTCTCTCTCTCTCTCTCTCTCTCTCTCTCTCTCTCTCTCTCTCTCTCTCTCCGGGAGGAAGGTGTGGGAACTGGTCCAGGTGTGGCTTCAACTCACCCTACGACAGAGATCACCCGTGACACCTCTCCTCTCCACGGCCCCGCGACCCTTACCTGGTGGGAGGTGACCCCAACACCTGTCCGCAATTAACCTCTGTATCTTCACTTATTGACGTCATCTGCCTCGTTCGTGATCTTTACCTGCTACAGAATCTTCCCTGTTGACCACATGACCTTCCCCTGCTGACCTTATCTATCACATGACCTTCCTTGCTGACATTATCTATCACATGACCTTCCCTGTTGACCATATGACCTTCCCCTGCTGACCTTATCTATCACATGACCTTCCTTGCTGACATCATCTATCACATGACCTTCCCTGTTGACCATATGACCTTCCCCTGCTGACATTATCTATCACATGACCTTCCTTGCTGACATCATCTATCACATGACCTTCCCTGTTGACCATATGACCTTCCCCTGCTGAATCTATCTGCTTCATAACCTTTCTTTACCGTTTTGCATTAGCCTCGTAACCTCCCTGTGTTGACCCTATTTTCCTCATGACCTCCCTGTGTTGACCTTATTTTCCTCACAGCCTCCCTGTATTGACCCTATTTTCTCTTGTGACCTCCCTGTGTTGACCTTATCTTCCTCGTGACCTCCCTGTGTTGACCTTATCTTCCTCATGACCTCCCTGTGTTGACCTTATCTTCCTCGTGACCTCCCTGTGTTGACCTTATCTTCCTCGTGACCTCCCTGTGTTGACCTTATCTTCCTCGTGACCTCCCTGTGTTGACCTTATCTTCCTCGTGACCTTTTTCCCTGTTAACTTATCTTCTGAAGTTATATTGTGAGAAGCCACCACTATGACTGCCGAGGCTTGGTGAGGTAAGCTTGTTGGTGAGTTTAGTGTGAGTGTGGGACGACCTCTGATGTGAGAGGAGGACTCAGAATATATAGTGAGAAACATAACAAAAAGTGGAATTAAAATATATAAATTCTCACATGGGAAGAGGCCCCCTAGTTCATAAGCTTACTGAGGTGCCCTGAGGATACAAAATGTTCAAAAGGTCCTTCTGTGACGTGTTCAACGGCAGTGAACACAGATCTGGCCACTGGAGTCTGATTGGCAGTGACGTCATCCACAGATCTGGCCACTGGAGTGCGAGGGTGACGTCATCCACAGATCTGGCCACTGGAGTGCGAGGGTGACGTCATCCACAGATCTGGCCACTGGAGTGCGAGGGTGACGTCATCCACATCTGGCCACTGGAGTGCGAGGGTGACGTCATCCACATCTGGCCACTGGAGTGCGAGGGTGACGTCATCCACAGATGTGGCCACTGGAGTGCGAGGGTGACGTCATCCACAGATCTGGCCGCACAGGTGCGGGGTGACATTGTTATCCACAGATGTGGCCGCCAGGTGCGAGGGTGACGTCATCCACAGATGTGGCCACTGGAGTGCGAGGGTGACGTCATCCACAGATCTGGCCACTGGAGTCTGATTGGCAGTGACGTCATCATAACGAAGATTTGTATGATGTTTGTAGGTGGAATATTTCATCTACAGAGAGCCTCAATGTAGAGATGCCAAGATAGCCTCAAGACAGATCGTATGGTAAGAGACTTAGACAGTGAAGCCTTCTGGAGCCTATATAATTACTTGAGGCTCTTTCCCACATGTCTATTCTAAAGGAAATCCGGGACTCGACCTCTGATGTGAGAGGAGGACTCAGAATATATAGTGAGAAACATAACAAAAAGTGGAATTAAAATATATAAATTCTCACATGGGAAGAGGCCCCCTAGTTCATAAGCTTACTGAGGTGCCCTGAGGATACAAAATGTTCAAAAGGTCCTTCTGTGACGTGTTCAACGGCAGTGAACACAGATCTGGCCACTGGAGTCTGATTGGCAGTGACGTCATCCACAGATCTGGCCACTGGAGTGCGAGGGTGACGTCATCCACAGATCTGGCCACTGGAGTGCGAGGGTGACGTCATCCACAGATCTGGCCACTGGAGTGCGAGGGTGACGTCATCCACATCTGGCCACTGGAGTGCGAGGGTGACGTCATCCACATCTGGCCACTGGAGTGCGAGGGTGACGTCATCCACATCTGGCCACTGGAGTGCGAGGGTGACGTCATCCACATCTGGCCACTGGAGTGCGAGGGTGACGTCATCCACAGATGTGGCCACTGGAGTGCGAGGGTGACGTCATCCACAGATCTGGCCACTGGAGTCTGATTGGCAGTGACGTCATCATAACGAAGATTTGTATGATGTTTGTAGGTGGAATATTTCATCTACAGAGAGCCTCAATGTAGAGATGCCAAGATAGCCTCAAGACAGATCGTATGGTAAGAGACTTAGACAGTGAAGCCTTCTGGAACCTATACAGTACTTGAGGCTCTTTCCCACATGTCTATTCTAAAGGAAATCCGGGACTCTGGTGAACACAAAACCCCAACAGCGGCGGCGGCGTAGACATAACGGAGGACCTAACTCACAATGGTGAAGGAAGCGACGTTGGTCTTCAGCGCCTTGGAGTTTTCACCTCTTCTTTCAGTAGATGGAAATAAAACTCAGAATGAAGATAAAGATAGAAGTAATATCAGTGATGGAAGGCGGCGGAGAGCTGGAATGAACTGAGGCTGGGAGAGAATGAGATTTTTTTTTTTTTTTTTTTACAGGAGTGAAGACGAATAAATTCCCAGGCGTTAAGAGAAAAGAATATATTTCCAGGAACCAAGAGGAATATATTTCATTGGGTCAAGAGAAGTATATTTTCAAAGGTCAAGGATATATATATATACTGTATATATTTTTTTCACAGGAGTCACTCGGTTTATCTTTCCAGGAAAAAATATTAATTGCTTTCCAGAGGTTGAGATCCTTACAAGGGTCAGGGCGAGGTCAAGAAGTGAGAGGTCAAAGTCGTGTGTGTGTGTGTGTGTGTGTGTCATTCCGTGCAGGGGTCGTGGGAAGGGCCTGGGTAATCCTTCGTCAGTGTATATCGTACATTTAGAGAGACTCTGGTTGCTGAGTCATGCCCAGGACAAGTGTGTGTGTGTGTGTGTGTGTGTGTGTGTTTGTGTGTGTTGCTCTTGAACCCCAATATAGTCAAGGTGTACGATCTCTCACCCCCTCTCTTGTCATCTGAAATTTTTATCTCTTTTCTTATCTTTCTCTCCTCCCCCATTTTATTCTCTCCATTTCTTCGCCTCCTCCCATTCTCTCACTCCTTGGCTTCACTACCCTTTCACTTTCTACCCCATCCCTCCACCTCCCCCCTCACTATATAAGACGTACGGTACTTCACAAGGATCACGCTGGGTTATGGTCGTGATTATGATCTACTGGGAGCTACCAGGCGTTTGGGATTATACAGTAGAGGCGGGTGAAGCTGTTCCTCATGTCCTGATATGTGTCCTACCGTCCTCACCCCCAGCTGGACCTAACCTAACCTAAACATAACCTAACCTAACCATAACCATAACCTAACCTAACCTAACCTAACCTAACCATAGCATAACCTAATCTAACCTAACCCACTTGGTAATGGTATAGTGTATGTGAGTGTAATACAGTAGCTTCCGTGTTTGTGGTTCCGGCAGCGGGGTGTGGTGTAGTGTGGAGAGAGTGTATGCAGTAGCTGCTGGCCCCTCAGGGTTCCTGGGTGTGGCGTGGATAGGGATAAATTGGATAACCACCAAATGTTGGGTGGAGTGTCTCTCTGGACGACCCTTCACGCCGGCCCTCTGTGTCCGGCGTCTTGCTCCGCCCTACACCACTTTATGGACACACACACACACACACACACACACACACACACACACACACACTCTGATACTATCTTTTATCTTGGGTGTGTCGTCGGGGGATCAAGAGTCGGGTGTGTTAGTGTTGGTCGGTGTTCGGGTGTGTGGCGGGGAGGAGGACACACAGATGGCAACACAAGACGCAGCTCTTCGGGGCACTTCTGGAGGACACTCTCACCGGCAACATCACAAAGCGGCCGGCCTCTTGTATTACCGCCTTTATTTCTCCACATCACAAGTGTCAAATTACCACTGGTGGCGGGTGAGGGCTGTGGGCCCCCGTGAGCGCCCCCGGAGGTCCGCTGCTACAGGAACAAGGGGCCTCTAGTGGCAGCTGAGATAGTGCTGTGTCGCCCCCTCCCCCATGCCTCATATTGCCCTGCCCCGCCTCGACCTGTTCCTCCCTATTCCGGGGGCCCCGTCCTACTCAGCCTTACCTCCCCACTCTATCCTATTCCGTCTCATTCCGCCCTGCCCCACCCCACCCTACACCGCTCCCCCCTCTCTCATCCCCGCCTCGTTTCCGCCGCTGATACACCAGACTTACAACCCACAACTGCAGAAGCTCCCGAGATAAAATGTTGGCAGTCCAGCTTCAGCAGACTCATTTTTGTCCTTATTAACGAAGGTAGATTTTTGTTTTTTTCCGGACAACTTTCCTTTCTAAGACTGAACTGTTTGCTGTCGTCACATCATTAAGAGGTACAGGGAGCCTCATGCTGTACTTACCTGTCCTTCCCGGAGCGTCAGGATGTGAGAGTTGACCCGAGGCTGAGAGTCTTGTCTGGCCACATAGAGCGAGTACGACGGAGATAATGTATCAGGGTAGTGTGTTAGCTGGAGAAGCGACACATCGTTACTTATCTGCCAGATGTCAGACACCATTACACACACACAGCACCCCCCTACCCCCACAGCACCCCCTCCCCCACTCCCCACAGCACCCCCTTCCTCTCCACAGCACCCTCCCCACAGGGCACCCCCCCCCCACAGCACCTCCCACAGCACCCCCTCCCCCCCCACAGCACCCCCCCCTCCCCCCCCCACAGCACCCCCCTCCCCCACAGCACCCCCCCCACACACACACAGCACCATCCCCACACAGCACCTCCCCCCCACACACACACAGCACCCTCCCCCCACACACACAACACCTCCCCACACACACACACAGCACCCCCTCCCCCCCCACACACAGCACCCTCCCCCACACAGCACCCCTCCCCCCACAGCACCCCTCCCCCACAGCACCCCCCCACACACACCTCCTCCTCCCACAGCACTATCCCCCTGCACACAGTACCATCCCCACACACACACAGCACAACCCCCTCCCCCCCCCACACAGCACAACCCCCTTCCCCACACAGCACCACCCCTCCCCCCAAACAGCACCACCCCCCCCACAGCACCCTCCCCCACAGCACCCCCCCTCCCCCCACACACACACACACCCCCTCCTCCCACAGCACCAACCCCACACACAGTGCACCATCCCCACACACACACAGCACAGTCCTTTCCCCATGGACAGGCACAACCCCCCCTTCCCACACATTAGCACCACCCCCTCCCCCCATACAGCACCACCCCCTCCCCCACACACAGATAATGGTAGAAGCAAAAGGGGAATGGAGAAAGAGAGGGAAGGGGAAGGGGAGGGAGGGGGAAGGCCTCTGCTCATCGTCTCTCTTATCAGCTGTTCTTGGTACTCTTCTCTCATAACTCTGGCTGCCTTTCCGGTCGTCATCTATCTCACTGGGGAAGTTATTAGTGGCCTGCCGACCTCCTACACGCCCTCACTACCACGTGTTAATTTATTCTACGACGTCTGAAGGCTTGCAGTCCCCCTCCAGCCCCCTCAGCCAACCCCCAGCCAGCCCCCGAGTACTCCTCAAGCCCCAAAAGCCATTCCTCTCCACCTCACCCTCAGTAGGTTGTTCTTCGATGGTCTACCTTTGGTTGGTTTACTCACCTGGTTGAATTACCTGTTGATTGGTTTCTCCTTCTTGATTGTTTCATTATTTCACCTGATTATTATATGATTGTTTCTTCCTTCTCTCTTCAGCCTCCTTTCCTACTCTTCCTTCTATTCTCTCTTCTTTCTTCTTCTATTCCCTCTTCCTCCTCCTTCTTCCCTCTTCTCTCTTCCCCCTTCCCCTCCTCCTGTATCTTCTTCCCCCCCTCCCTCCTCCTCCCTCAGGCGTGGTAGAAGGCGCGGTTCTCTTGCATTACGGTATCTGGCTTGACTCTCTCACCCCATAGTAACGTAGATAACAGGTAGTGAAGGAGGGGCCCATCCCGCCACCTGGGAGGGAAGGAGAAGGAGGGGAGGGTAGGGGGGATGGGTGAGGTAGAGGTTGAGGAAGGATTGGTGGGGGAGGAGGTGCTGGGGTGAGGAAGGGAGAGGGGGTGGGGGTGAGGAAGGGGTGTTAAGGGTGGATTGGGGGAGGGAGAGAAATAGTTGGTAGGGGAGGATGTGAGGGAGGGAAAAAAGGGAAGGGGGGGTTGTTGAGGAAGGAAAGGTAAGGGAAGGGTGCTGAGGTAAGGGTGAGAGAGAGAGAGAGAGAGAGAGAGAGATAATTGGTTTAATGAAGGGAAGAACAGGGGAGATGAGACAGAGAGCAAAGAGGCTAAACGGTGAGTGAAAATTTACCGATAATTTAGGGAAGTGAAAGGAAACAAAAGGAGAGGGGAGAGGAAACATGATGTAGGTGGAATGAGGGAGAGAGAAGAAAGAGGAAGAACATGATGGTGATAGAGGGAGAGAGAGAAGTGCCGGGGTTATGAGAGAGGGTGGGCGGGTGGGACGGGCGGGGTGGGGCAGGGGTAGGGTGTTCAGGATTCTAGAACACACAGGACAAATAGTCTGTGGGTCGAGGAGTAATTTACATCTGGCTTCAGTAATCTGAAGCTTGCAGGACGCCCGCTTCCTTTGTGTGATGTCTTGTTATGCTCCCCACGACGAGGGGATGGTGGGGAGGGGAGGGGAGGGAGGTAGGTGATGGTGGGAGGGAAGGGGAGGGGTAGGATGGAGGGAAGGATGATGGGAAGGGGAGGCAGAGGGATGGTAGGAGGAGGGAAGGAGGAGTTAATGGAAGGAGGGAGAGTGATGATTGGGGAGGGAAGGGGCATAGGCTGATGATGGAGGGGGAGGAAACGGATGAATACGAGGAGAGAGGAAACAGCATGGAGGTGGAAGGTAGACGATAGTGATACAGGTTAGTGGATAGGAAAATAAACTGAGTATAGGTGAGAGGTGGGAGGATAGGTGTGAAGGGTTAGGGGGCTAAATTAAATGGGCAAGGAATAGGAGTTAATTTTGTCATAGGGGGAGAGGGAAAGAGGGGGTGGGAGGGGAGAGGGGGGTGGAGGGGAGAGTGGGGGGGGGAGGAGGAGAGGGGGTGGGAGGAGGAGGAGGGGTAGGGAGGAGACAATGTCTATTTCTGTCACCGGCAGCTGCATGTATAGACGGGACAGGCACTCAGACCAACCAGACGGTAAGTTGACGGCTGTGAGTAGTGTGACGGAGGCCGGGTGTGTGTGTGTGTGTGTGTGTGTGTGTGTCGTCAGTATCCCTTTGACGCTGGGTTAAGGTAAGAGCCACGGTGCCCTTAGCTAAGAGTACCTGCTGAATTATTATGTAATGCAGACCCTACTCCCTCCTTCATCCCTCTGCCTCACTCTCCTCCCCTTCTCTGCCCCTCTCCCCCAGAGCAAGTACGAGACGGTTGGGGGGGGGGGGGTTCCTCGTCTTGTCTTCTCTGGGGGAAAATGTCCGATTCTCCCTAGACTGTTGAAATAACCACAGGATTTCCCCTAGATGAGTCCAGGTTATTATATACAGGTAAGGTAATTAAGGCTTTACCTGCAGTCCGATCAAAGTCTCGACCATAAGGGAATTTCAAAAGCAAAAGCAAAATCCACGCGTGTCCGGGTATGACGTGCACTGATTGGTCCTCTCCACTGTGACGTCACTCTCCTTAATAACTGGATCAGATTACGTCACGTACCTGATGGTCCGAGTTAAGGTTATGGATTTACGTCAGCTTCGTAATAGCTACATTGACCAATCAGGTACAGGATCCAATCAGCATGCATCATACCCGTATAGACGTGTATTCTACCAAACTGTGGCCCTGGAATCTAGCCTAGCCGCTCCCCCTCCTTCTCCCAACCATTCTCCCTCACCCTCCCTCTCCGTCACTTCTCCCTCACCCTCCTTCCTCCCTAACACCGGCATATAAACAAGGCCTCAGCATTAACCTTAGTGGCGAGCGTCGTCACATGAATCACACAGCCAACGGTCTATATCTCTCTCTGTGTGTGCGTGGGCTGGCGTAAAGTAGCCATAATAATGAGGTATATAATCAGCCACAATGTAATGATGGGTGCAACAACCCTCCCCATTCCTCACCATACCCCATCTGCACTCCCCCCCCACTTCCCCACCTCTCACCCATCCCCATCCTCCTCTGGCCCTATCATGGTGACGCCTAGCGGAGGGCCCTAATGACGCTCACCACTACCTCCTACCCTCTCCCTATCACCTCCTCCACCCACCTCCTCCTCTCTCCCCTCCTCTCTCCACCACACCTCCACTCCCCTCTCCCTCTCACCTCCTTCCTCTTCCACCACACCTCCTACTCCCTCTCCTCTCATCTCCTTCCCTCTCTCCACCATACTCTCCCTCCTCCCTATCACCTCCTTCCTCTCCACCACACCTCCACTCCCTTTCTCCCCCTATCACCTCTTCACCACACCTCCTCTCCTCTCTTCATTCTTCCACCACCTCCCTCGCTACCCCCCCCAAAAAAAAGGTCTATTCGGTCAAATTTCCTCTCCTCCTTTTCTGACTTGACGAAAGATGTTTTAACAAGTGAGGGTTAATGCAATCAGTGAAGAATCTTGGGGTCACCTTGTTTTCAGTACATTTAGAGAGAGTTAATTTATCTCAGTAATATGACAGGTTGACGACGCTCTACTTCCAGTCATTAACAAGAACCTAAGATTGATGACAGTATTTGTGTTGACCAGACCTTCACTACCAGGGTCATCAACACTACAGATGGTGTGTGTGTGTGTGTGTGTGTGTGTGTGTGTGTGTGTGTGTGTGTGTGTGTGTGTGTGTAAACAGCTGGTTGAAGGTTGTTAATCTCTCTGGTAGTTTGAGTCTGGTGAAAAATTGATGATTCGTCTGTCATCATCGTCTGTACAGCTAACTATTGGGCTGTTGAATGATGTCTTAGTTAATTATCTGGTGGTTGAGGAATGTAGTTGGTGAGGGAGGCAGGATAGGTGGTGAGGGAGGCAGGATAGGTGGTGAGGGAGGCAGGATAGGTGTTGAGGGAGGCAGGATAGGTGGTGAGGGCAAGATAGGTGGAGGGAGGCAGGATAGGTGTTGAGGGAGGTAGGATAGGGTGTTGGAGGGAGGTAGGATAGGTGGTGAAGGAGGCAGGATATGTGGTGAGGGAGGGTGGATATGTGGTGAGGGAGGCAGGATAGGTAGAAGGGAGGGAGGTGATAGGTGGAGGGAGGCAGGATAGGTTGAGGGAGAGCAGGATAGTGTTGAGGGAGGCAGGATAGGTGTTGGAGGGAGGCAGGATAGGTGTTGAGGGAGGCAGGATAGGTGTTGAGGGGAGGCAGGATAGGTGGTGAGGGAGAGTAGGGTGTTGGGAGGCAGTAGGATAGTGTTGAGGGAGTAGGATAGGTGGGTGAGGGGAGGTGGGATATGTGGGGTGAGGGGAGGCAGATAGGTGGTGAGGGGAGGCAGGATAGGTGTTGAGGAGGCAGGATAGGTGGTGAGGGTGACAGGATAGTGTGTATAGATAGGGCAGACAGTAGTGAGGGAGGGAGAGAGCAGGGTGTATGAGAGGATGCAGGACAGGTGGTGAGGGCGGCAGGACAGGTGGTGAGGGAGGCAGGAAGGAGGTAGGGTGGTAAGGAGGATGGAGGGACACAGGAAGGCGTTGATCAGGAGTCACGCGACCCTGTACTCTACAATGTGGCGGCCGCTGCTGTTGTGAGCTGACCATGTTGCTGGCGTCCTGTTGTATCACCCTGCCTCACACCCTGCCTCACACCTGTACTCACACCCTGCCTCTCTCACCCCTGTAGCTATCCTGTCTCTCTCACACCCTGCCTCTCACCCCTGCCTCACACTGCCTCACCCTCTGCCTCTCACACCCTGCCTCTCACACCTGTGGCACACCCTGATCACCCCTGCCTCTCCCCTGCCTCTCACCCTGCCTCACACCCTGCCTCTCACACCCTGCCTCTCACACCCTGCCTCTCACCCTGCTCTCACACCTGCCTCACACCCTGCCTCACACCCTGCCTCACCCCGCTCACACCCTGCCTCACACCCCTGCCTCTCACCCTGCCTCTCACACCCTGCCTCACCCTGCCCTGCCCCTGTAGCTACAATACGCTCTTAAGTCTTGTTGTAGTAGTTTGCTCCTCCGTTTAACCCTTGAGTGGTTGTTGACTTTATTTATTACTTCTTCTTTATTGATATTTGTGTCGATGTTTATTGATGTTTATTGTTTATTAATGTTTGTTGATGCTTGTTGTTTATTTATTGATGTTTGTTGTTGTTTATTGATGTTTTTATTGTTATTTATTGATGTTTCTCGTTCCAGGTACGTATGACATGAGAGGCGTTGATGGTGTCTGTATGGGTGAAGTGTTCTTGACTTATTATTGTATTATAAACCGTAAGGCATTTTGTTTACGTGTATAAGATCACCTGAAGAATAAACACCCCAGCTTATTACACCTGAAGTACCACCCCAGCTTATTACACCTGAAGATTAACCACCCTAACGCTATTTTGGAAGAGTTAGGTTAGCATTAGGGTGGTTGATCTTCAGGTGTAATAAGCTGGGGTGGTACTTCAGGTGTAATAAGCTGGGGTGTTTGATCTTCAGGTGTAATAAGCTGAGGTACTTAATCTTCAGGTATGTACAAGGTATTATGTCCTCAGATATAACTTAATTACACAGGATGTTACACACACACACACACACACACACACACACACACACACACACACACACACACACACACAAACACACACACACACACACACACACACACACACACACACACACACACACACACACACACACACACACACACACACACACACACGTCGGTATGTCCACCATCAGTTTCAACACGTAATTTATTCTTCATCATTCTATTGACTTTGACGCAGGCAGAATTGTAAAGGAGATATTACTGACTTCCTGGAGAGGGGAGTTAGGTACAATAACATACATATACACACACACACACACCTGGAGACTTCGTAAACACACCTGTACATTAAACCTTCCACCTGTTTCCTCCTTTAGTAGATTCCTGCATTATATTACCCTTTGGGACTACATCATTGCTGTGACTCGTCGTGGCTGTACAACTCTTACCTCTAATTACCTGTAAACTTTATGTAATTAACGAAAAGTACAAATTGGGTTATAATTTTTTATTTGTGTAAATGTTGGTGATTTATTTAAATTAGTTTAAATAATAACAGGTGTGTGTGTGTGTGTGTGTGTGTGTATGTGTGTAGGTTGTTTTGTTTTACAGTCACCATCTTATAAATTATGTTCACTTTACCCCCGAGTACAGAGTCATCCTGCTTAAGGGATTAGGTCAGCTTAGGCAAAGGATTAAGTCATTGTACTCAAGGGATTAAGACATCGTACTCAAGGGTTTAAGACATCGTACTCAAGGGGTTAAAATTATCTTACTCTAGGGGTTTAAATTTTCATACTGAAGGGGTTAAAAGCATCGTACTCAAAGGGCTACAAATTATCGTACTCAAAGGGTTACAAATTCTCGTACTCAAGGGGTTAAGACATCGTCCTCAAAGGGTTGGGATAAGTACCACTCGAGGTCTATTGTTCTTCGACATTAATAAAACCCAACAATAATATTTCAACTTTTTTTGGTCCTCACCTGTGCAATATATACAATCATACACCTGTCTATAATTAACCTTCACTACATTACCTGGCCTTCAATTACGTCATGTACTAAGGGTCCATATAAAGTACTGAAGGGAGATAAGATAAGCCCCAGATAATCAGATGTCTCGTAACGTAAATACCTATATAATATGTATCTGTGTACAGTCGGTCGTAATTGTAATGTAGACGATGCCATGTATGGGAGGGGTGGTGGAGGGGGGATGATGTTGGGGAGGGGTTAGGGAGGGGTTCATATTAAGGGGAAGAGGGTAGGGGTGGGAGGGGGTCATGCTGTGGGTGGGGGGAGGGGTGGGGTAGAAGGGGTCATGCTGGGGGGTGAGTGTGGGAGTGGAAAGTGCCATGTTGTGGGGAGGGGTCATATTAGGGAGAGGAGGGAGGGGCAGGGGGCGTTGGGGGGGTGGGGGGAAGGAGGTAGGTAGGGCAAGTTTTTTTTTCCCTGTTAGTGTTGTATATGAGTGTGTTTATGAGGTATTGGTGACAGACAGACTCCTGCCCTGGGTATAAGAACTAGCTGGGGTGTATATAGCCCCAAGCTGCCGAAGTCCAGGTCTGTCTCGGATACATTCCTGCCACGCCAGTAGGGTCAGGGAGGTGGGGAGGAGAGTGGGGGGTGAGGAGAGGAAGGAATGGGGAAAGGGAAGAAGTGAGAGGGCAGGTGAGGTGGTGAGGGTGGAGGTGAAGATTAGAAGAGTGGGAGGTGAGGAAGGAGGAGGTGAAGCAAGGGGAGAGGTGAAGAAGAGGGTGAGGGAAGGGGTGAAGGAGGTGAGAGGGAAGAGTAGAGGTATTGAGTGAGGGAAGAGGTGAGGTAGAAGGTACAAAGGAGAAGATGCCACCTTAGTGAGATGTTTGTCAAGTAGTGAACCAGTCAGTCAGTTAGTTAGTCGTGTCAGCTGTCAAACGAGTCGCTGCGGCCACTTATCACAGGTAAATTTTTGAGCTTGTTAAAATCATATTGGTAATGAAGTAAATTGTCACCTGTCATAAGGAACAGCTTTTGCTTAGCCTCACGTCAGGTAACCTTCCAGATATTTGTCTGTAAGTCTGACAGTGGACATGGCGAGGTCTGACCAGGTTAAATTGTTACATTGATTCACCTTCGTAAATGGATATCGGTTTATGTATCAAATTATTGAGGTATTTTCACTGTAATTTCAGATCATTTTTTGGTGGGGGCTACCTGTGATTATGCCTCAGCTTACCTTTGGCACTTTGTTTTCTTACACCTGGTGGAAATAATAGCATCAGGATATTTGAGGTTCCGGGAGGTTTTAAAGTGACTGTTTAATGGCTGGTGTTCCTAACCTAACCTAACCTGACCTAATCTAACCTAACCTCATAAAATATAAATATTGACTTGAGTTATTAAATGTAGTTATAGTAGAATTAGTAGTTTAGTTTATAGACACAGGTTGTAGTTTCAGGTACGCGTAGTGAGGGTCTACAAAATTAACATTACAGGTGTGTTGATATACGTACAGGTGAGACAGACACGTGTTAAGGGAGACAGACACCTTAGTGATGGACAGGTCGTCTCACGGCTTCTTCTGATGCGGGTTGACAGAAGCGGCGACGTTGGTTGATAGTGTGAGTAGCCACGACCACAAAAACAAGGTTGATATCCCAGTGCGCGTCAGGGTGGAGGGTGACCATATGCCAGGGTGGAGGAGGACCATATCCCAGTGCGCGTCAGGGTGGAGGGTGACCATATGCCAGGGTGGAGGAGGACCATATATCCCAGGGTGGGTCAGGGTGGAAGAGGACCTTATCCCAGGGTGGGTTAGGGTGGAAGAGGACCTTATCCCAGGGTGGGTCAGGGTGGAAGAGAACCTTATCCGAATGTGGATCAGGGTGGAGGAGGACTTGTGACGCAAGGCCGTGGATGGGAAGACGGTTATTATGCAACACTGTCCGCCTGATGAGGGCTTCCCCGCATCGCATTGTTATCAGCACCACTTGATTATCTGTCTGTCTGTCTGTCTGTCTGTCTGTGCTCCTGGTCCATGAGCGAACATTTCCTCGATAAGTATCTAAATCACATTCAATTCTGGGCTTTTTTATTGTATAGTTTAACGCTAATTACCTTCCTCAGATGTATTTGATTGAGTTTACAAGTGAATGCAATGTTGACAAGTGCATCCCCACCTCTAGGACCTTAGGATACTTACCCCAGGATGTGTCTAGGACTTTAGGATACTTACCCCAGGATGTGTCAGGAGTGTGGACTGAGGAGCAACAGGGAGTGATGGACGAGCCAGAGGGTGATATAGGTCATCCTTAATTGTTGTTAAACCAAGCAGTGTTGACTCCCGCACCTCTGCCCTTGGTCAGTCATGTTTACTCTCGACTCACTCCATCAGTCACTTGTAACTTGAACATCAACACGAGACATAAAAGAATAAAAGGGAAAGATATTTTGGTCATAAAACAATGAAGTAAGTTCTTTAGTAAATGGTAAACAAAGGAGTTGGGTCGGGGTTGGTTGAATCATTGAGTAAACATAGCAATGCATTCTGGGAGTGAGGAGCTACTATGGGCCTCCGGGGGCGGTCGACTGACAACCTGAGGACCTGCCCGAGGGAGTTGAATCCCTATACAGGATCGAGAGGGACAACACTGATCTTCATAAGGCTGTGCAAGGGTTTGGGACAACAGGAGAGCTCCTCAAGGGGGCCGCCCAGTTGGTACCTGTGTATCACCAGTTCTTCGCCGTCTGAGTTAATGAGTCACTTGATTAATGGAGATAAAGACAAAACTACGGTTTAATTACTTCCTCGCTGAATATTAAAGCAGCTTCAGCACCTCAAAAGTAAGATAAAAATAGACAATGAGGCTTTTGGGCCCCAAGATGCAGCAGACAAAGGAACTCAAGATAAAGGAGGTTGTCTTCACCTGGAACCTGTTGGGCAGTCATCATGCTTCTCCACGAAATATGAACTAGATAGTTCTATTGTCTCGTCGACACGTCAATACCTCAGTGAAGATGACACGCACGTCACCGATAATGAGGGGACGTGGATGGCGGGTTACAAAGCCGCTGATGAACGTGTCCGCTTTTCTTACCAAGATTTCTAATCATCACAGACGGTGTTTTTCACTATAATGTATCTTAGGGCCTCATTGGGTACGCCCGGGACGCGCGCTATGTCGGATCTTTGATAGTTGAGAGGGAGTGAAGGAGAGAGAGCGCGACAACATGACCCTGGGCCAGTGTACCGTGGCAGCTGAGGTGACATACACACTCGCGTGCTGACAACACTTCAGAGCCGCTTCATTAAAATTTTTCTCCGAGGATTGTGTTACCGGGGAACACAAGCCGTGTCGGGGAGGTCGTTCTCTTGTTTTTGCTGTTGTTGAAGGCCAGAGTCAGGCGGTGAGTGAGGGGACAGGCAGGTGTGAGGGAGGAGACCAGCATCAAGTTCCTACTCGGTTGAGATGTAACTTGGGGTGCTCAGGTGTTGGTTCCCTTAGACAGAGGTTCAGTCACCCTCTGTCGCCTCTCTTCTTAAACCGCGAACCCCGTGAATCCGAAGCATTTATGGACAGAATAATACACCAGTCTACTGCTTCGGGTTCACGAATCTGAATCTCGGGGTTCGTGGACCAGCAGGAGAGGCGACGGGACTTGTGTGGGTGACTGTACAGTTCAGGTGTTCGCTCACACAGTCGTGGTAGGAGTTGGTCTGGTGTTAGTGCACAGGAGTACCACAGGTATATTCACCCC
The DNA here is from genome assembly GCF_018991925.1 of Homarus americanus. NCBI lineage: Eukaryota > Metazoa > Arthropoda > Malacostraca > Decapoda > Nephropidae > Homarus > Homarus americanus. Next base: position 253,589 of record NW_024747729.1, on the reverse strand, counting down.
CCTACCCCCACCCTTCCCCCCCCAGCCCACCCCACCTCCCCCCCACCTGTTATGGATGGAGACGGGTTACACTTCTTTTAACTCAGTCATTGTCGTCACCAGCGCGCCTCACACCCTCTGCTCGCCCACATCTGACGACAGGTTGCAATTGTGCTTTTGTCTTCACTCACAAAGGTAAAATGAGGCCCCTGAAGTTGATGGTGAGATGTGCCATTGTCTCCAGAGTGTTCACCTGTGTGTGTGTGTGTGTGTGTGACTCCTGCAGTACCTTCACCAGCCTGAGAGAGAGAGAGAGAGAGAGAGAGAGAGAGAGAGAGAGAGAGAGAGAGAGAGAGAGATACGTTTCTACACGAAGTCGCTTCCTTAAGGTGTGCCTCGAGCAGCTCTGGGAGTGAGAAGAAAGAGACCATGGGACGACTTACGACCTCCGTCCTCACTTGTTCCTCCGTCAGGGTATAAAGCGACCTCAATACACCCTCTGTAGTGAAATATAAAAAGCTGTTCTGTGTTCCCCACCACAAGGAAAACACTCGTGAATTAAGACATAAAAGGTTTCTTCTTCATTTTAGGGCGTGGGGGGGGGATGGTGGGGTCGGCCCTCCTCCTCCTGATGTAGATGGACATTACACAATGCTCTAGTGACGAGGCGCTAATGTCCGGTAACTTTATGTGGACACGACCAGAAGGAGGAGTGTACGTGTGTGTGTGTGTGGGGGGTCTAGCTGTTCTGTCTGTGGTCTCGTTGTCTCGTGTGGTCTCGTGGTCTCTCGTATACAGCAGTTACATGATGCCCGCTTAAAGTGATGTTGATAGTAAGTGGTGACTGTTAGGTTAGGGTAGGTTAGGTTACTGTTAGGGTAGGTTACTGTTAGGGTAGGTTACTGTTAGGGTAGGTTACTGTTAGGGTAGGTTACTGTTAGCTTAGGTTACTGTTAGGGTAGGTTACTGTTAGTGTAGGTTACTGTTAGTGTAGGTTACTGTTAGGGTAGGTTACTGTTAGTGTTAGGTTAGGTTAGCTTACTGTTAGGGTAGGTTACTGTTAGGATATGTTAGGGTAGGTTACTGTTAGGGTAGGTTACTGTTGGGGTG
>NW_024747729.1:232500-247500 GCF_018991925.1 Homarus americanus | reverse complement strand
GGTCACCTGTCTGTCTTGTCTCGGGTCATTAGTCAATAAGATTGGTTATATTTCGTCTAGGTTTGGTTAGATTCATCAGCGACTTAGGTCACCTGTGTGAAGCGTCCACCTGTCAACCGTCTGTGAATCTTAACAAATATTGATAAATTCACTATATATATATATATATATATATATATATATATATATATATATATATATATATATATATATATATATATATATATTTGCTGTGAAACCTCCATATAACGGATTTCTCTCTCCATATAATCGTTAAATGGGGGATTTTAACAGTTAATGGGCCCTCGATATAATGGAGTTCCATCTCTATATAGTTCGTTAATTGGAGGTTATTCACGTCTAACTGACTCTCGATATAACGGATTTTCTTCTCCATACAATCCGTTAAATAGAGCTCTCACACAGCCTACAATGGCAGATTTAATCAACAGATATCAACAGTGAGATTTACAATGTGTAGAAAAACCTCAAACGTTCAATTTTATTTCACTGGCGGGAAATTGAGTGGTCAAATGGGCCCCAGTCCAAATAGACCCCTTTTTCAAATAGGTTGCATCTGTTGTGACGTAAGGCTTTATGTATACCTGTTGGGACACTAATCCTACCTGTAAAAGACCATAATTAACCAGGTGTGCTACTGCAGTATACAACCAAGGTATATACGCCCTTCCATACCAGCGTATACACCAAACTACCCAACCACCCTAATTATGTTTATCATCGTCAACTATACACGTCATTACAACACTAGATATGGTCATAGAATCAGTGTTTACATGATGACAGGAACTATTATTATCAACAAGAGTTTCAGAATCACTTTGTTTACATAATGAATAAAATGAACAAAAATGTATATCACTGATTTTGTAGTGAAGTTATTTTGTTGTTGTTGTTTTTGCATGTTTTTCATCGCCATATTTACGTGAAAGTAATAAGTCTTTGATGTTCGTAAAAGCATTCGTTATATTTTAGCAAAAGTGTGTTTACTTTTTATAATGTATCGTCACGTTGGATTATATTTCGCTTTAAAGGGAGGATCATCAGGCTGAGGCTAATACTGTTTATATTTTTCTAACTAGTGCATATACGTCTCCCTCTCCCCCTTTCCCTTTCATCCTCCCCTCCCCCCTTCACCCTTCCTTCCCCCCCTTGTCCTCCTCCCCTTCTCCTTCTCTCTCCACCTCCTTTTCCCCTCTCCTATCCTCCTCCTCACTCTCCCCTCCTTTCTCCATCCCCTCCCCCTCCTCTCCCTTCTCTTCCCCTCTATCCCCTCCCCCTCTGTAACTTCGTGTACCATGTCTCAAACACTACACCTACGCACTTAATTCATCAGGTAGGTTAGGTTAGGTTAGGTTAGGTTAGGTTAGAGGGTGTGTATTGTGTCCACCCAACCCAGAGATGTACAGTGCTCTGGGGTGTGTCGAAGAGCGGGGGGGGTGTACCAAGCCACTGCTTTATGGTTTGTCGTCGCCAACACACCACCTTAGTAAGGCAGTTCTTCCCCACCCCCCTCTTCCCCCTCTCCCTCTTCCCCTCCCTCTCCCTCGTCTTCCTTCTCCCTCCTCTCCCCCTCACCCCTCCCCCCTCTCCCCCTACAGCAAAAAACCCACCAGTGGAATTTTAAACGCCAGCCGAGTAAGGGCATGAACAGGGACTTGCTTGGAGGGCGTTTTGGACTTTCCTTATAAGGCCCAACACGGACTTTCTGGCTGTTGACTGAGTGGAGGAGGAGGAGTGTGTGGACTTGTTGACTGACTGAGTGGAGGAGGAGGAGTATGTGTGGACTTGTTGACTGACTGAGTGGAGGAGGAGGTGTATGTTTGGACTTGTTGACTGACTGAGTGGAGGAGGAGGAAGGAATAAACTTGAACTTACTGAGTGACTGATAAAAGGGAGAAATATTGCTAACTGATCTAAAGTCTAAGGAGCTATAATTTATATGGTCGAAGGAGCTATATATTACCCAGTGAGGAGATAAAAAAAAACCAGTTTTATCAATTGGAGTGAAATATTACCCAGAGTAGATCGTATGACGTCACCTAACCTAACCTAACCTAAAGAAAACAAAATCCGATTCTCATTTTTTTTGTGTGTGTGTTCATTGATGTACGATAACTCCTGTAGGCGATTTGATAAGGCAGTTGCAGGCGCACTACCCAGCTGTGGCTAACGACCTAGTTGCCAGACACAGATGAATGCACCCGTAAACATAGAGGTCGTAGGATGATTATAACAGCGGTATATAGCAGTTATAGTTGTTAATATAATACATTCATAACTACCAAACTACGAAGTTAAAGGTTAAGTGTCAGCAAAAACAAGTCTGACAATAAGTACTGACGGTGAGAGTTTTCTTCTGTGTTGCTGACCGCTGACGACAAGACGTGGTTGATGGTATAATGTTTGTAAAGATTCAATAACAATAGTTTAATGTGTCGGTAAGGGTGGGAAGCTATAGTGAAGGTGGTCAATTTTGGTCACTATGGGAGAGGGCGGCCGTGGCAGGGTGGCGGACAACACTCACTTAACGCCTTTCTCTCATGATTGTCAAAGGCAGTTATGAGGTACTAGGATGAGGGACCAGGTACAAGGTGTGAGGTTTAATGAGGGACCAGGTACAAGGTGTGAGGTTTAATGAGGGACCAGGTACAAGGTGTGAGGTTTAATGAGGGACCAGGTACAAGGTGTGAGGTTTAATGAGGGACCAGGTACAAGGTGTGAGGTTTAATGAGGGACCAGGTTCAAGGTGCGAGAAGGTTTAATGAGGGACCAGGTACAAGGTGTGAGGTTTAAGGAGGGACCAGGTACAAGGTGTGAGCTAATGAGGACCAGGTCTACAAGGTGCGAGGTTTAATGAGGGACCAGGTACAAGGTGTGTGAGGTTTAATTGAGGGACCAGTGCGGTGTGTGTCAATTAGAAAATTGCATGTGTGAGGTTTTAATGAGGACCCAGTACAAGGTGAGGTTTAATGAGGGAACAGGTAGAAGGTGTGAGGTTTAATGAGGGACCAGGTACAAGGTGTGAGGTTTAATGAGGGACCAGGTACAAGGTGTGAGGTTTAATGAGGGACCAGGTACAAGGTGTGAGGTATAAAGATAATTGGTAACCCACGATTATAAGGCGTCAAGATTTACGGTACGAGGAATAAGATAAAAATTATGAGAGGTGAGATGTCAGGTGTTAACGATGAGGTGTACAGGTGTGGTGAGGCATGAGGAATATTGTGTGAGGTATGAGGTAGGAGAGGTCGTGAGGTAGGAGAGGTCGTGAGGTAGGAGAGGTCGTGAGGTAGGAGAGGTCGTGAGGTAGGCTACAGGCCGAGGTAGGAGAGGCCGGGAGGTAGGAGGTCGGGAGGTAGGGAGAGGTCGTGGGAGGTAGGGAGAGGTCGGGAGGTAGGAGAGGCATGAGCTAGGAGAGTAATGGAGGTGGGAGGCAGGTAGGAGAGGTCGTGAGGTAGGAGAGGTCGTGAGGTAGGAGAGGTCGTGAGGTAGGAGAGGTCGTGAGGTCTCTTAGTGATTCACAGCACCACAGGACGCCTTGATGTGGGTTGCAAGTTGAGTTGTTGATTCTGTTGCATGAAGCGGGTTTAGTTGGATCACCTGAAGAATCTCCAGCCCAACTTATTTCACCTAAAGCTTTACTAACCTAACCTAAAGCTTTTTTGGGGGGGATGAGGTTAGGTTAGGTTAGTGTTAGATTGGTGTTAGGTTAGTGTTAGGTTAGGTTAGGTTAAGTTAGTGTTAGGTTAGGTTAGGTTAGTGTTAGATTAGGTTAGTGTTTAGTTAGCGTTAGGGTTAGGTTAGGTTAAGTAAGGTTTAAGTTATGATAGGTTAGGTAAAGTCTTAACTCCGATCTTAACTCAGCCGTGAACTCAAGATACATTATTCACCTCAACATATAAGTGTAAAAAAAAATTAATTAAAATGTTGGGATATTTTTAACTTTGCAAATATTTTCTTTTACAATGAGGTTTACTCTCGAGGTCATCATTTGCATTTTAGTTCATGTTAGTGTCGGTGTTTATAGAGGGCGTGCGGTGGCGTTATGTGACTTAAACCCTTCCGGTGATGTAGTTTGTGGCCGTTGTTTGTACTGTAATTACGGCGGTGTGCAGTTAGTGTGTTACAGGAGTGTGAGAGAGAAGGTTGTGTATGGTGGTGGGGAGGGTATGGTGGTGGAGAGGGTATGGTGGTGGGGAGGGTATGGTGGTGGGGAGGGTATGTGGTGGGGAGGGTATGGTGGTGGGAGGGTGATGTAGTGGGAGGTGGCGGTGGTGGGGAGGATATGTAGTGTTGGGTATATAATAATAATAATTAAAACTGGTTCATATTAACTCTCTCTCTCTCTCTCTCCCTGTTTCTCTTATTTCCCATCTTTTCTCCCATTCCTTTTCCCTTTCCGATCTCTCAATTCCTCCTTCCCTTCCCCCCTCTCCCACACCCCCCTTCTTTCTCCTCCCCTCTCCCAGAAGCGTGTAGTCTTATATCCATAAATTAATCACGACCACAACACTGCCTTGACCAGCAGACGTTGATAATTTATGTTGAGAAAAAAAGAAGCTTCTTTATTGTTAGCAATAAGGGTGAGTCCTCTCTCTCTCTCTCTCTCTCTCTCTCTCTCTCAGCCCTGGGAACTTCAGGCAGGAGGTGCAGAAGGGCTGTCAGGCTTATGAGTTTTCATGTCCTTTGGGGGGTTTCCGGTGAGACTTAATCTGCTGAAATCCTCCTTCCTTGTGTGTGTGTCTTGGAGGAGCGGGGGGGGTGGGGGGGGGAGGGAGAAGGAAGAGAGGAGATGGGAAGGAGGGGAGGAGATGGAGGGAGGAGGAGATGGGAGTGAGGAACATGAGGAGGGGAGGGGGAAGAAGATGATGAAAGGCGATAGAGGAAAGTGGGTGAGGTAAAGGGGAAGTGAAGAAGATGGAATAAAGTGAGGAGATGAAAGAAGGGAAGAGAAGAAATGGAGGAAAGGAAGAGGAGGAGACCGAGGGAGAGGAATTTGTATTTTTCTGACGCGACAACTATCTTTTTCCCTTGCTTGCTTGCTTGTGAGTTTCCTTGCTTGCTTTTTTATGTACTTGTTTGCCTGCTTGCCTGTTTACTTGATTACTTGTTTACTTGTTTGTTAAGAATGACACACAAGGCCCCAGAGCTTCATGAGTCACACTCGGTAAAGTCCCTCAAGTGTTACCATCTCTCGCCCTCGACAGCTTCTAGCCTCTACTACCCGTACACCTAACCCATGGCTGTTCACCTTACCCATGGCTGATCACCTAACCCATGGCTATCCATCTAACCCATGATCATCCTTCTCTTCCTCTTCATCCTCCTTCTCTTCCCTCCTCCCCTCCCTCCTTCTTCCTTCCACACCCTTCCCAACCTTCTACATTCTCTTCCTTCACACATTTCCATCAGTACACACACACACACACACACACACACACACACACACACACACACACACACACACACACACACACACACACACTCAAAAACACACCGTTCTCAATCCATCAGGCAGCCATTACCTTCCTGGTGAATCGGGGATTAGGGCTGGCTAAGAGGCCCAGACCAGCGTTCCTCACGTAGGGTCCAGAGAGCTTATTGACGCCGGGTCCTGGAGATAGAATGGAGGGTGCGTCATGGTGAGGTGATGGTAGGAGGAAGAAGAGGACGATTGTGGGGTGTGAGGGAGGAGGAAGATTGGGTGGTGAGGAGGAGGGAAGATTGGTGGTGAGGAGGAAGAAGAGGGACGATTGTGGGGTGAGGGAAGATTGAGTGGTGAGGAGGAAGAAGGAAGTCAAGTATAAGGAGGAGAGGAAGAGGAAGATGGTGCTGGCAAAGGAGGAATGAGGAAAGATTTGTGCGGTGAGGAGGCGGGGGTAGACGATCGTTGTGAGGGGCGTGGGGGATACGTCATAGTGAGGGAGGAGAAGGGAAGGGGGAACTCTTAGGGACTAGTGTTATGGTGAGGGACATACACACACACACACACACACAAAGTCTTCCCCAGGTAATCTATAGGTAATTAAAGCCAGGTAATTCAATAGACAATAACCACAGATAAGGTTATAAGGGTAGACTGGGATTCCCGCCAGAGTCGTATCATTGTATATAACTCTCTGCTTAATTGGGTCGTTGATTAACATGGCCTTAGTCCTATTGTTATGAGGGAGAATGTTTATTGACCATCCTTTATCGGGCCACGTATTATCGGGACGTAGTGTTTCAGGAGCCGTAAGAATAGTCTGTTTTTTATGTTAGTTAGTGGTGTGTGTTCTTGTGAGGGGTTGTTAAGTAGTTGTGATTATGTTGGTTATGAGTTGTAGAATTTAAGTTGTAGGAATGTTGATGACTTTTGTTGATTTGTGATGGATGAATAACGTAGTAAAAGAGTCGGTCAGTGGGAGCCAATTATAGGACTGTATGATTGAATAGTGATGATGATGATGATGATGATGATGATGATGATGATGAGTGGGGTCAGGAGGAGGGGGGAAGGAGGAAGAGTAGGAGGAGGAGAACAAGAGAGAGGTATATACTCTATAACAAGATTAAAGTAGGAGTATTAAAATGATATTAATATGAAAGTTTTGATGATAACTTTTAGGAAGACACAAACTTGTATATCATTAAGTGTTCACCTGTGTTTACCTGTGCTCGTCATGAGACATATTCGGACACACGTGTAGACAATGCCCTCAGCTGGGTATTCAGACACGATATCGCGACTCATGGTAAAGGTGTACACGTTATGTATGTATGTTTGTAGATGCTTATATGTGAATGTAAACACACACACACATGTACACACTGACACAGGATAAATATTGAGACTGGCAAACTGTGTCCCGATGATAGTGTCCTCCCCTTACCTGTGTCACCCCCTTACCTGTGTCACCCCCTTACCTGTGTCACCCCCTTACCTGGAGTACCTTGACCTGGGTGACCTGTTACCTGGAGTACTTTGACCTGGGTGATACTAAGGTACTCGTCTCCTTGTATAGAGAACAAAGAATATGACCATCTCCCAGGTGACACAGTAAAGGAAAATGCTACGTAGGATCTGTAAGGAAGAGGTGTTGAGGGGTAGTGGGGAGGTAGGGGTATGTAAAGAGGGGAGGGACTTGGGGTTTATAAAGAGAAAGGGGAATGGGGAGCTGAGAGGGTGAGGGGTGGACAGGTAGGGTTAAAGGGTTAAAGATGGTCGTCTCAAGAGGAACTGGATTGAGAGATCAATTTTTTGCCTTCGAGCGACTCATTGAGGGGGGGCGGGGATAGGGGACACACACACACACACACACACACACACACACACACACACACAGGGAAAGGACAAGCACTGGTAGCCATGAGGGATGAAAGGATGACAGAGAGAGAGAGCGGTGGCAGCACAGGATTACGTATAGATGTCCTGCAGGATAGTGTTGAGATGTGTTCCTGCCCTTTCTCCGGTCGGGGAATATCCTGCACCGAGTGAATTGATGGCGGCGTTTAAATAACCAGTTTGGTGTAGGAGGAGGTGGAGGGTGGGTGAGGTTGGTCACTGCTCACAAACAACTCTCTCCATCAACAGGAATAAACCACAGACTCTCTTTACTAGAATCACATATATACCGTTTTTAATTACCTTATTAATGTTCGCCTTTTGTCATAATTTCTAATCAGGTTGTATGATAATTGTAGTAATTATATTTTGTTTATGATAATTGATGATTTTCTTGTTGTTATGAACGAGGTCTTGGTGACTTCAAGGTTAGTTTGAGATGAGGGAGAGGAAGTCAGGTGAGGTCTGAGGGTCATCTGCTACCTGTCTATACTTCAGGAGACAATTGGGGGTCCTGTGGGGGAGGAGGTCACGTTGTGTTGTCTACGTGGAGAGGAATGGTTCACTGTCCACTCATCTTACACACACACACACACACACACACACACACACACACAAATTCTCTCTCTTTCTCTCTTTTTCTCTTGTGTCTCAGTAAAAGAAGAGAGAGAGAGATAAAGAAAGATAGATAAACTTAGAAAGAGAAAACAACGCCCATATTAATTTAGTCTTGTCAGTTTGAAGGACAGCATCGAGTGAGAGCTTTTCCTCACCTCCCCATCATAATATAATCGAATGTTACTTAGTTTTTGGAATGAGAGATGGAGGAAGGGAATGATGGAAGAAGAGAAGGGGTGAGGGAGTGATGGAGGGAGGAAGGGAGTGATGTAGGGAGAGAGGGGAAGGGAGTGATGTAGGAGAGGGAGGTGATGTGGGAGGGGGGGGTGATGTGGGAGAGGGGGGGAGTGATGTAGGAGAGAGGGAGGAAGGGTGATGGAGGGAGAGGAGGAAGGGAGTGATGTGGGAGAGAGAGGGAGGGAAGGGGTGATGTAGGGAGAGAGGGAGGGAAGGGAGTGATGTAGGGAGAGAGGTAGGAAGGTAGGAGACATCAAGAAACAATAGGTAGAGTGAGTGAGCAATAGCGTTTCCTCTTCCTCATTATACAACACGATTTTTGTCTTATTATTTTTGTCCATTTTTTACCCGTTCTCACCACACACACACACACACACACACACACACACACACACACACACACACACACACACACACACACACACACACACACACACACACACACACACACACACACACACACACACACACACACACACACACACACACACACACACACACACACACACACACACACACACACACACACACACACACACCTCTTCTGGGAGATAAACACCTTTGTATAAATTCATCTTTAACTCTTACCTGATATAACGTTATTAAATTAATTATCAGGTAAATGGTATGTGATAGTGGCGGGATAATGGTAAATAATCTTGAAAATACAACAGAAAAAGAAAATATTGAAATGAGTCTCCAATACTTGTCTCATTATTCACTGTGTTGTGGTCAAGTCTCTCTCTCCTCTCTCTCTCTCTCTCTCTCTCTCTCTCTCTCTTTTTTCTCTCTCTCTCTCTTCTCTCTCTCTCTCTCTCTCTCTCTCTCTCTCTTCAGCTGTTGTTGTTGTTCTCTCTCTGGGTGGATGGCTTCGTATGGTAATTCCTCATTCCAGGTAAATTAAAGCGCCAGGTTGAAGAGTAATTGTTTCATTATGTGCAGACGTAAAGGAAATATTAGTCGTTTTCCTTATTAGCCAAAAGACTCATCTGCCGGGTGTCCATATAGGTGAGGTGCTGGGTGCTGGGTGCTGGGTGCTAGGTGCTGGGTGCTAGGTGAAGGTGAGCAAGCATCGTCGTGGATCACCTGACCTTTAAGTTTGATTTCTTGTCATGCATAAATTATGATGAACTCTATCTTGATTTCTTGCATAACCTGAAGATTAATCACCCTAACCTAACTTAACCTAACCAAACCTAACCTAACGCTAACCTAGCGCTAACCTAACCAAACCTAACCTAACCTAACCTAACGCTAACCTAGCAACCTAACCTAACCTAGCCTAACCTAGCGCTAACTAACCTAGCCTAACCTAACGCTAACCTAACCTAACCTGGCTAACCTAACCTAACCTAACCTCATCCCCCCAAATAATGTTATGATGGTTAATGTTCAGGTGAAACAAGCTGGGAGTTGGTTATTCTTCAGGTGATTAATGGTGTGTCATTTGTGTTTGAGGGTTGTTGACATCTTGGAGCACTATAAGGAGTCTCTGTTCCTTGTCTAAGTACCTTTCCTTCCCCTACCCCTCCCTTCTCCCCTCTCCTTTCCCTCCCCTACTCTCACTGCCTCCCTCCCCCTTCTCTACTACATACATCCTTTCTCCTTCTCCTCTACCCCTTCCTTCCTTTCTTTCCTACCCTTCCTCCTTCTCTCCCTCTTCCTTCCTTATCTCCTCTGCCCTTTCCTCCCTCCTCTATCCTCCTTCCTTCCCCTTCTCTCCTACCTTCCTCCCGACTCTCCCTTCCTCCTTCTCTTCTACCTCCTCCCATCTCCCTTCCCCCTCCTCCCCCCTTCTCCCTTACACCTCCAGAGACCAAGGGATTTAAATGATGATGGTTCGGGCCGATAGCATTGTGTGTCGATAATCCCTCCGGCTTTTTATACACAGTCCCGGGTCGTTTAGTACGTGTGATAGCTGGCCCGGACCGGATCCCTTTTCGATTGATGGGTGTAATTTCTATCCGGTAGTCGGCCGGACCTCCATGGGAAGATTAGTTCGGCTCTGTCAGCTATTTTGTAGATCTCTTCCAATTGATGACCTGATGCTTTCCTGTTGCGGGCCGGATGGTGATGGATTGATGCTACGATTCTATCCAGTCGTTAGCCAGACTTTTAGGATAGATAGATGTTATAAGTAGTCACATAGATGGTGTATGTCTAGCCGGATGTCCCTGAATTGACGGTATTGTTTACATCCGGTACTAGGCCGGATATTAATGGTTAGATGATATAATGTTATCCGGACCATTCAACTTGGTGTAATTTGGTCCTGGGAGAAATGAGTGTGTGTGTGTGTGTGTGTGTGTGTGTGTGTGTGTGTGTGTGTGTGTGCCTCCTCCACAAGACTCCAAATTCCCCTCCACCACCCACTCCACCACCTCCACCCTACTCCACCGTTTTCCACCCTCTACCACCCTCCTTCACCACCCTTCCCTCCCACCACCACCCTTCTCCAACCCCTCCACCACCACCCTTCTCCAACCCTCTCCACCACCCTTCCCTCCACCACCACCTCTCCAACCCCTCCTCCACCACCACTACCACCTCCAAACTCCCTCATCTTCAACACTCTCAGAGCCTCCAAACTGAACCGCTATTTGTAGAGTCACACATTATTGCTTTCTGAAGAGTGACCAACCCACCTTGTGTTTGCTGTGGGGCTTACTTTCCTGCTCAGTGTTGTTGTTGTTGTTGTTGTTGTTGTTGTTGTTGATGTTATTGTTGTTGTTAAATTTGTTATTGTTAAAGTCGTTGATATTATTATTATTATTATTATTATTATTATTATTATTATTATCATTATTATTATTGTTAGAGAGAATAATGTCGTAATATACAATGCTGTAATATCACCGACTACATAATATAAAAATGTCAAACGATACAGTTTTCAATTTCGCAACTGTGTCACATTACATAGATTACAGTCATGTTGTTGTCAGGAAGGGTGTGTGTGTGTGTGTGTGTGTGTGTGTGTGTGTGTGTGTGGTGTGGTGTGTGTGTGTGTGTGGTGTGGTGTGTGTGTGTGTGTGTGTGTGTGTGTGTGTGTGTGTGTGTGTGTGTGTGTGTGTGTGTGTGTGTGTGTGTGTGTGTGTGTGTGTGTGTGTGTGTGTGTGTGTGTGTGTGTGTGTGTGTGTGTGTGTGAAGGATATTAAACGACCTTATAGACTCCACGCTATTTACACGGTGTTGAGGATATGTGTCAATATGTAGGTATTTCTTATCCATGTCTTAGCGTTTCTTCTTCTTTTCTTGCACTCGTCTTGTAGCTTTCTCCCTTATTTTCTCTTATTATCTCTTATTTTCTCTTATTTTCACTTATTTTCTCTCATTTTCTCTTATTTTCTCTCATTTTCTCTTATTCTCTCTTATTTTCTTATTCTCTTTATTTTCTCTTATTCTCTCTTATTTTCTCTTATTCTCTCTTATTTTCTTTTCTTACTTTCTTTATTTGAGGTTTCTATACTCCTACTCCTTCCTTTATCTCCTTCCTTCTTTTCTTCCCTCTTCTTCTCGCCTTTCCTCCCCCCTCCCTCCCACCTTCCTCACCCCCTCTCCTCCACCTTCCTCACCCCCCTCTCCCTCTCTCACCTTTCCTTCCCTTCCTCTGTCCTCCCATCACACACACCTGCCTCGTCTTCCCACTGGTTATTCTCCTTCCATCTGTTCCTTCCACACACACACACACACACCTCAAGACCTCCCTTCCCCTCCCCTCCCTCTCTCCCCCTCTCCCCTCCCCTCATTAGGTACCAGGTGTAAGGTGGTTCTGTCCGTCCAGGTTACATGCACCACCACCTTCAAGACCGTGTCACCAGATGGCGCTGCTGTATGATTGGTTCTGTATTGTGTCTGATTTATGAATACATTTTGGAGGTTTATATTTGGTTTATATTTTCTAGATGCTTTTTTTTACTTAAATATGTACAGTTTGTTTGTTTGTTTGTTTGTTTGTTTTTGAGGGAGGAGGTTGACTTTTTATGTGAATTTCCTATCCATTCACATTCCTCTCCCTTCCTATCCCCTCTCACTCCCACCATCCTCCTTCCTGCCTCATCTCCCACACACTTCCTTAGCTCACATCTCTCATTCTCCCTTACTTCCCATCACCCATCCTCCCTTACCTCCCATCATTTTATCCCTCCTCCTTCCTCCCATCACCATCCTCCTTCCTACCATCCTCCTACCTCCCATCACCATCCTCCACTCCCATCCCCATCTCCCACCTCCCCATCACCCATCCTCCTCCTCCCCATCACCCATCCTCCTCCTCCCCATCCCTCTCCCCCTCCCTCACCCATCCTCCCTTACCTCCCATCACCTCTCCTTTTTTCCTCCCCATCACCCATCCTCCCTTACCTCCCCATCACCCATCCTCCCTTACCTCCCCATCACCCATCCTCCCCTTACCTCCCATCACCCATCCTCCCTTACCTCCCCATCACCCATCCTCCTTACCTCCCCATCCCCATCCTCCCTTACCTCCCCATCACCATCCTCCTTCTCCCCTCCTCCCTTACCTCCCATCACCCATCCTCCCTTCCTCCCCATCACCCATCTCCTTACCTCCCCATCACCCATCTCCCCTACCTCACTATCTCCCCTTTACCCCCTAGCCCCCCTGTATCCCACCTAAAGGCTTGTTAGCAGGAGCCTATTACAAAGGATACGAGTGTAGGTGGGAGGTGCAAATGGGGTCCTAGGGTCCTTAAGGCAGGATACTGAGCGTGTCCTGCGGTTAATGCGGCCCTGATAACGTGGGGAGGGATCTGGCAGTGAATTAGGGAACCTCGTAGGGCCTCCCTCCCTCCGTCCTTCCTTCCTCTCCCTCCCTCCCTCCCTCCCTCCCTCCCTCCCTCCCTCCTCTCCCTCCCTTCTTCCCTTCTTCCTCTCCCTCCCTCCGTCCTTCCTTCCCTCTCCTCCCTCCCTCCCTCCCTCCCTCCTTCCTCTCCCTCCCTCCCTCCCTTCCCTCTCGCTCCCTCCCTCCTTCCCTTCCTCCTCCTCCCTCCCTCCTTCCTCCTCCCTCCCTCCCTCCCTCCCTCCCTTCCCGCTCCCTCCCCTCCCTCCTTCCTCTTGCTCCCTCCCTCCTTCCTTCCTCTCCTCCCTCCTTCCTTCCTCTCCCTCCCTCCCTCCTTCCTCTCCCTCCCTCCCTCCCTCATAGGAATCTTTAATTGAAATCTTGAAAATGAGAACACATCTTCTCTCGTCTCTTTTCCTCTCCTCATTCGCCTCTTATTACTGTTAACCGAGAGAGAGAGAGAGAAAGAGAGAGAGAGAGAGTGAGAGAGAGAGCGCCGTTAACACACACTACACGGACTAATCCTTGTCTTAACTTCCTCTTAACAGACCGATTTAGATTCGACAACCGAAGAGGCTGTTTGTACTGCCTCCCCATCACACTGTTAACGCCGCCCTTGGGGAGATAGTCCACCCGGGGAGAGGGGAGGGGAGAGGATGGTTAGGGAGGAGAGAAGGGAGAGGAAGAGAAAAATAGGGAGGTAGTGAAAATATGTAGAGGAGAGGGAAGGAGGGAGGGCAGAGGAGAGAGGAGGTGGAAGGAGAGGATGGTTGGGGAGGAGTGAGGGGAGATGTTGGGAGGTAGAGAAGATATCTAGGGGAGTGGGAGGGGTGGACATAATCGAGGAGAGGGGCGGGGAAAGAGGGAGAGGGAAAACAGTCATAGCTTGAGGGGAAAAGGAAGAGGGGAGATGAGGAATGGGAAGGGACTCTCGTGGGGGAAAAAAAGAACTGGAATAATGTGGTAGGCATAGGAAGAAGAGGAGGTGGAAGGAAGGGAGGGGATACATTAATGGAGGAACGGGAAGAGGAGAAGAGAGAGAAGGAGAAAGACCCGACACATAAGGAGAAAAATCTAAGGAGGAACTGAAGGCCAGAGAGTCTCGTGAGGGAGGAGGGAGGAGGGAGGGAGAACTGATAGTGACGAGGGGGTGATGTGGAGTGAATGAACACCTAGATGATGGAGGAGGAACTGAGTGAGGGAGGAGGAGCCTGTCAGTAGTGTTTGCTGATCTGAGAAAAATTATTTGTTGGAGAGGAAAAATGTTGGGGAGTTTGATGGTGATGGTGGAGAAGGTGGTGGTGGTGTAGGAGATGGGAGTGATGGTGGAGAAGGTGGTGGTGGTGAAGGAGGGAGAGATGGTGAAGATGGAAGTGATGGTGGAGAAAGAGGTGGTAATGGTGGAGAAGGTGGTGGTAATGGTGGAGAATGTGGTGGAAGAAGAGAAGAAATTTCGATTATCTTCACCGTAAAGAATCAACAAAACCCTCTGTCCTGAACAACGGTGACAATAACCCCACTGAGGACACGAGTAAAGAATCAACAAAACCCTCTGTCCTGAACAACGGTGACAATAACCCCACTGAGGACACGAGAGGTAGTCCCTAGTTAGTCTCACCTGGGCACACCTCAGACGCCAGGTGTTGTCATCTGCAGGTGTTGCTGCCTTCATCATCCCTAACTCAGGAAGATACAGGAGGAGTAACAACCCCCCTTTTTTCCCCCTTCTTCCCTTTATTTCCTCCTTCCCCCTCCTCCTCCCCTTCCCCCTCCTCCTTCCCCCTTCCTTCCGCCCTTCCCCCTTCCTTCCACCTTACCCCCTCCCCCTTTCCCCCTGAAGCTCATAACCCGGCGTGAACTTCCTTTTAGTAGCTAACCAGTTCTTGTTCCTCACCGCCCTGAAACTGCTTGAACTATTTAATGGCCCAGTGTGCTGTCCGCTCCTCCCCGGCACTAATTCGAGGGTTAAAAATGCACTAACTCACACAGACAAGAG